>NC_048303.1:87260840-87265912 GCF_013100865.1 Trachemys scripta elegans | reverse complement strand
GAATGTTTAGCATATCTGGCACGTAAATACCTTGCAATGCCAGTTACAAAAGTGCCAAGCGAACCTCTGTTCTCACTTTCAGGTGACACTGTAAACAAGAAGCGGCAGCATTATCTCCTGCAAATGTAAACAAACTTGTTTCTATTAGCGATTGGCTGAACAAGAAATAGGACTGAGTGGACTTGTAGGCTCTGAAATTTTACATTGTTTTGTTCATAACTCTACATTTGTAAGTTCAACTTTCATGATAGAGAGATTGCAATACAGTACTTATAGTAAGTGAATTGAAAAATACTATTTCTTTTATTTTACAGTGCAAATATTTATAATAAAAAATAAATATAAAGTGAGCACTGTACACTTTGTACTCTGTGTTGTAATTGAAATCATATATTTGAAAAAGTGGAAAACATCCAAAAATATTTCTATAAACGGTAGTCTATTATTGGTTAACATCATGATTAATTTTTTTAATCGCTTGATAGTCCTAGTTTTTATTGCTGGTTAACTCAATTAAAAAATGCTGTCCATCTATCAAAGAAGATTCAAATACAAGCAAATATTAATGTAGTATGAATATATTTTTTGTTTTATGTATCTATATATTTCTAATGCATCCATTACTGTGGTATATAGGTAGCATTTATAGATTTACATTAGCCTTTGACTCTTCATAACATGGCCCTCTGTGTCCCTCATCTAGTCATTTTCATTCATATATACTATACAGGGGTCGGCAACCTTTCAGAAGTGGTGTGCCGAGTCTTCATTTATTCACTCTAATTTAAGGTTTCACATGCCAGTAATACATTTTAACGTTTTTAGAAGGTCTCTTTCTATAAAGCTATATTATATAACTAAACTATTGTTGTATGTAAAGTAAACAAGGTTTTCAAAATGTTTAAGAAGCGTCATTTAAAATTAAATTAAAATGCTGATCTTACGCCACCAGCCTGCTCAGCTCGCTGCCAGCCTGGGGTTCTGTTCACCTAGGCCAGCAGAGGGCTGATCAGGGCCTGCGGCCAGGACCCCAGACCTGGGCGCGGGGTGTCTCAGGGGTCAGGGCAGAGGGCTGGGGGAGGGGGTTCAGGGCAGAGGGCTGGTGGGTGTGTGTGAGAGGTTCAGAGATCAGGGCAGAGGGCTGGGCGCTGGGGGGGTGCAGGGCAGAAGGCTGGGTGTGTGTTGGGGTGTGGGGGGTTCAGGGCACAGGGCTGGGTGTGTGGGGGGGTGCAGGGCAGAAGACTGGGTGTGTGTTGGGGTGTGGGGGGTTCAGAGGAGAGGGCTGGGGGGCAGGGGGTGCAAGGCAGAAGGCTGGGTGTGTGTTGGAGTGTGGGGGGTTCAGGGCAGAAGGCTGAGTGTGTGGCGGGGTTCAGGGCAGATGGCTGGGGGCTGGGGGGGTGCAGGGCGGAATGCTGGGTGTGTGTTGGGGTGGGAGGGTTCAGGGCAGAGCGCTGGGGGATGTGGGGGTGCAGGGCAGAAGGCTGGGGTGCTCGGCTCGTGGGGGTGCTCCCAACCCCCTGCCCTGAGCAGCTCATGGCAGGGGGCTGGAAGGTATATGCCTTGTTCCACCCCCTTCCCCCAGGCTCCATCCCTACCTCTCTTTGCGTCCTCTACAGAGCTGTGTGCATGCTGCCGCTCTTCCCCCTCCCCCTCGCTAGGGCCATCAGCTGATTGGCGCGGGGAAGGAGAAGAGGAGGGGCAGGAAAGCACCACACTGGGGGAAGAAATGGGGGAGGGAGGAAGTTTGGCTGCCGCAGAACTAAGCTTCTGTCTCCTACCCCCGCAGGGGAGAGCGGTGGGCGGGGGGGCTGAGTGGGGCTGGGGGCCGGGACCACGGCAGGGAGCTGCGTGCCACTCAAAATCGGCTCGCGTGCCGTGTTTGGCACCTGTGCCGTAGGTTGCCGACCCTGATATATACAAGGTATATGTTTATATATAAACGATGTACATATACACAATTATTTCCATGGTCAATATTTGGTTTTTCTTGCTTCTCTCCCAAAATACCGTGTTATTTATTCATCATGCAGTCAGATGGCTCAAGTGCCTCCTTACTGTTTGTGACTACAGTAAACATTTATTTTAAAAGTGTCCCATCCTCTTAAGTAAACTGATTCAGAAGAGTGTAATAACTATTTCAACTAAAAAAAAAACAGGAGTACTTGTGGCACCTTAGAGACTAACAAATTTATTAGAGCATAAGCTTTCGTGGGCTACAGCCCACTTCTTTGGATGCATATGTAGCCCACGAAAGCTTATCCTCTAATAAATTTGTTAGTCTCTAAGGTGCCACAAGTACTCCTGTTCTTTTTGCGGATACAGACTAACATGGCTACTACTCTGAAAACTATTTCAACTATTATCTCACCCATGGATATAAACAGTCACCACCCAATGGTCTGAAATTCAACCACAATAACATGCATACTCTCTAGCAGATGTTATTAACCACCTATACTCAGCTAAGGAAAAGGTAAAAAATGCCTCAAGAGGAATAAAGGTTCAGTGAGATTAGTACCTTCTTTAGAAAATAATTATACAGCAGATGCTGTCATTTGCTACCATGTGACTTGGGTGCAATTCAGCTAGTCCCATTTCTGGTTCTCCATAGACTATATTTTATTATAGTCTGACTAATACATTTCTAAGTTCCTGACCAGCGATGACTATATATGTACAGTAAAATCATGTCAGACAGGTGCGAGAAAACAGTGTTCAGTTCCTTTGCATCAAAACTCAGCAACCATATCCCTGTTTCTCTTCTAAATGTTATGTCAGCATTGGCAGGGAATAAATAACATTACCATATTGCTCTTGTAGGATCTACTTCTAAGAGGTGCTGGCACCTGTAACGCTCACCAATTCCAATGGGTCAGTATGCACTCAGCAGCCCTCAAGATCTGGCCCATACAGATGGGCCATCCAAAGAGTCCAAAAAGCTTTAGAAGCACAATAACAAAATATTTCCGTGCTAACTGGCCAGACTTGCTGTTCATTTGATTCCCGGGAGAACACACCAGTAGAGCAGCATATATTTCCCTTGCAAGGGGTCTAAATTATGTCAAAATAAATGCAGAAGCTGTCACTAATGGGGTCCTCTCTCAAGGAAATCAATTAACAGCATAATGTTCATAGTTCACAATGCATATGATATCCAATAAGAAAAAAAACCCTAATGTTGTATCTGAAGCTAATAACAAAAACAAGGAAATTCACTATCAAAGCTAAATTCTGGTATTTGTGCACACTACACGACTATTTTTGAAGAGTTGTGACCATTGTGCATAAGTATTGGGAATCAATTCCCTAAGAAGTTCTTTACGATTATAAACTTCTATCACAGCCATAACATTCTATTAGTATTTAGAGCGTCTAGATTTCCTTTAGTTTAGTGTTAAATTAGCTCAAATAATTCGTTTTTTTTTTTTTGTCTGTTTGTTCCAGTTAGAGTGGGGCTTGGGTGTGGGGTTTTTTGGGAAACCAAAATTTGGCTTTATATTTCCAAGGTTACAGGACAAGCCAATGGTAAAGCTGGAAGAGAATCCAGGCATTTTCGGCTGCCTATCTTCTGATATAAGCCCTACATAACTTGCCAAACTCGGAAGTATTACAAGCCTAGGAGATTTAAAAGACATTTCTACATGAAAATGGAAAAAGGACCCCATTGTCACAGCTACAGGTCTAGTTGTACCTCTGTCCCCTTTCTAGTCTTTGAATGCACCCCTCAGGTGTTGGGCCTCGTGCCTTTACCTATCCTGGGGTGGAATTCCACAATTCTCCCTCTTTTATACCAGGCCCTGGGTTACGGTATCTGGTATAGCAATTATGCTTACCCAGCAGGTCTGACTGAGTTTGGACACCTGCAGTTCTTCCCTTCAGGAGTCTGTGACCAGTAGTATTCAATGACCATTCAGCCTTTTTAAGCCAAAGTATTATTTATTTTAACAATAGGAACAAAGCATGTAGAGAAAAAAGGACCTTAAAAACAATACAGTCTACACAAGTTTATCTTACTAGAGCTTACCATCCTCTGGTGGTAACCTATACTGGCCTAACTTTTTCAGACACCCTCTGTAAGTGTCTGCTTCTCAGCTTGGTTGCCTCAAATAACCTCCTTGAAAACTCACCCATCTCTTGAGCTAGAGTCCCTTATTAAACTGCTTAGGCCTTTTAATCCATCATGTACATAGGTCTTGTCCTGTAATGGCACTGTTTCTCAATAACCCATCAGTATTTGCTCAGAAGTGGCTTATCTTGAGCCATTCTGTTTTCCTTCTGACTTGTTTTTCCTTACAGTCCTCTGTTAAGTTAAACCAATGCATTTGTACGGTAAACATCCCGATTCCTAAGTCAAGATACAGTATTCGTAAATTACAGAGCAGCTCCAGTTCAAAAAGAGAATGTATTGAACTGTTTTGATTAAAGAGTCTGGGAATGATTGTACTCCTAATAAAGTCTCATATTTGAGCACCATTTGTTCAATATTCACTGTCAAAAAGCAGATGCTGCATCTGATTATTGTAGAAGGGTCCTTTACTTACTCTCCAAAAACTGAGTATGGATACCATGTAGGTGATATCAAATGACAAAGAATTATAGAAGATAAAAGCTATTAGAAGACTATTACATGAGTACAACTTAGCTGATTTTACAGCTAGTAGCTCCATTAAAGGAGAACTGACACAGCAGACTAAAGGATTGTCTACACTTACTGGGGATTGATGAGCGGTGATCGATGCATTGGCAGTCAATTTAGCGGGTCTAGTGAAGACCTGCTAAATCGACTGCAGATCGCTCTCCTGTCGATTCCTGTACTCCACCGGATCGATAAGAGTAGGGGGAGTCAACGGGAGACCATCTCCCGTCAACATTGCATAGTGTGGACCCCATGATAAGTAGATCTAAGCTACGTCGATTTGAGTTACGCTATTCAAGTGAACATACAGTATTCTGTAACTCATACTGTAACTCAAATTGCATAGCTTAAATCAAAAATTTCCCCTGTAGTGTAGACAAGGCCTAAATAAGCAAAAAAAAAAAAAAAAAAAAAAAAAAAAACAAAAAAAAAAAAA
>NC_048303.1:87253754-87260815 GCF_013100865.1 Trachemys scripta elegans | reverse complement strand
AAAAAAAAAAATCCCCCCGGTAGGGAAGAAAGGGCCAAAAAAAAAAAAAAAAAAAAAAAACAAAAAAAAAAAAACAGAAAAAAAAAAAAACCCTGAAAGAGACATATTTGCATTTGCAAAAAGTCAGAATTGTCTGGCTAGGTTCAGATCAAGTTCTGAAACTGAGCCAGGTCTCTTGTTGGATTCCGAAACTGAGTCAGACACTGCAACACCTCATGCAATTACATTTAAAAGCGGGTACTGTGGAGGGAAGTGTGCTAAAGGCAAAGTAAGGCATGTGGAACTTAGAACACGTAAGAATTGTCACCACAGAAGCCATTTCACACAGTGTGTGGGAATGGACAAAAGTGCAGGATATGGAAGGATTTATTGACAGTGAAAATCAGATAGACTTTGTTGGGGATAGTGACTCAGCTGAATGTAGCAATTCCTGGTATGCAAGTCTAGATACTATTATTAACTAAATATGTTTACATTTCAGCTAGATCCAGCAGCACAAGCCAATTGAAATCTAGCAGAAAATGTTAATATTAACCAGGGGAAACAAACAGAGCTGCACTGGGATCAGATTGTCTGATCTAACCCCTGTATTCCAATAGAGGACTAATTTTTTCTTTAACAGCTCCACACTTTTGGTCAATCTGGACCATATGTATCTTCCTTGAAAATACATCATGAGCATAATCTACTGGAAGGATCCAGGTACCACTATGAAAAACAATGTAAGCATGCAAGAAGCACAGTTATACATACATACACACACAATATATGTGAGACTCTGACTTGTATTGGGTATACTTGAATACACATGGAATATATGCTCAAAGGAAACTGCACAGATCTGAAACCTGAGAAATTTCTATGAACACATTTTCATTACCAAATGGCACAGGAAAATATATTAGCATGGTTAAGGAATTATACCTGCTAGTGAAAAATCTCTCTGGGAATAAACAACCACCATCTGAGTTAAGTCAGACACAGGCAAAGATAAACTACCAGTTTGCCCACGTGTTCAAATAGAGTAACATTATTTACTTACTCCCAATAATAATTTTATTTATAAAATCCTGAGTGTTCCTCCCCAAAGCAGTGCAGGAAGAAGGGAACATTGTGAAATTTAAAATATAGTTCAAAACAATCATTATAAAATTTAATGAAATATTTAAAATCCTTTTAAAAAAATTAAACAAACACGCCATAACAGACTGTTACTCATGATAGTCAGAAATAGCACAGCTCTAAAATATCAAAATAAATATTGTGATCGTTAACTCAAAAAAAAAAAATCTTAAAGAGGCCTAACATTATATACCATAGCTAAAGTAATGACACATGCTTTTAAATGAACAAACACCACAAGTATGTAGGGCCAAAATTAGAAAGTGCCAAAGCACAAAGCAAGATCAGACTAGCTAGAGATATAAAGGGTAACAAGAAAACATTCTACAAATACATTAGAAGCAAGAGGAAGACCAAGGACAGGGTAGGTGGAGGGAAACAATAACAGAAAATGTAGAAATGGCAGAAATGCTTTATGACTTTGTTTTGGTTTTCACCAAGAAGGCTGGTTGTGATTGGATGTCTAACATAGTGAATGCCAGTGAAAATGAGGTAGGATCAGAGGCTAAAATAGGGATAGAACAAGTTAAAAGTTACTAAGGGCTTGTCTACACTTACTGGGGGATTGATGAGCAGTAATCGATGCATTGGCGGTTGATTTAGTCTAGTGAAGACCCGCTAAATTGACCGCAGATCGCTCTCCCATTGACTCTTGTACTCCACCAGATGAAGAAGAGTAAGGGGAATCGATGCGAGAGCATCTCCCATCGACATCGTGTAGTGTGGACCCCGCAGTAAGTAGATCTAAGCTACGTCGATTTGAGTTACACTATTCACGTAACTCAAAATTATGTAGCTTAGATCAACTTTTCCCTTTAGTGTAGACAAGGCCGTAGACAAGTTAGATGTCTTCAAGTCACCAGGGCCTGATGAAATGCATCCTAGAATACTCAAGGAGCTGACTGAGGAGATGTCTGAGCCATTAGCTATTATCTTTGAAAAGTCATGGAAGATGGGAGAGATTCCAGAAGACTGGAAAAGGGCAAAGAGAGTGCCAATCTATAAAAAGGAAATAAGAACAACCTGGGGAATTACAGACCAGTCAGCTTAACTTCAGTACTGGGAAAGATAATGGAGCAAATAATTAAGCAATCAATTTGCAAACATTTAGATGATAATAAGGTGATAAGTAACAGTCACCATGGATTTATCAAGAACAAACCATGTCAAACCAACCTGATAGCTTTCTTTAACAGGGTAACAAGCCTTGTGGATGGGGTGGGGGGAGCAGTAGACGTATATCTTGACTTCAGTAAAGCTTTTGATACCGTCTTGCATGACCTTTTCATAAACAAACTAGGAAAATGCAACCTAGATGGAGCTACTATAAGGTGGGTGCATAACTGGTTGGAAAACCATTCCCTGAGAGTAGTTATCAGTGGTTCATAGTCGTGCTGGAAGGGCATAATGAGTGGGGTCCCACAAGGATCAGTTCTGGGTCCCGTTCTGGTCAATATCTTCATCAATGATTTAGATAATGACATAGAGAGTACACTTATAAAGTTTGTGGACAATACCAAGCTGGGAGGGGTTGCAAGTACTTTGGAGTATAGGATTAAAATTCAAAATGGTCAGGACAAACTGGAGAAATGTTCTGAAGTAAATAGGATGAAATTAAATAAGGGCAAATGCAAAGTACTCCACTTAGGAAGGAACAATCAGTTGCACACATACAAAATGGAAAATGACTGCCTAGGAAGGAGTACTTTGGAAAGGGATCTGGGGGCTATAGTGGACCACAAGCTAATTATGAGTCAGTGTAACACTGTTGAAAAAAAAAGCAAACAGCATTCTGGGATGTATTAGCAAGAGTGTTGTAAGCAAGACATGAGAAGTAATTCTTCCGCTCTACTCCAGAGGCTGATTAGGCCTCATCCGGAATATTGTGTCCAGTTCTGGGCACATTTCAGGAAAAATGTGAATTGGAGAAAGTCCAGAGAAGAGCAACAAAAATGATTAAAGGTCTAGAAAACATGACCGATGAGGAAAGATTGAAAAAATTGGGTTTGTTTATTCTGGAAAAGAGAAGATAGAGGGGACATGCTAATAGTTTTCAAGTACATAAAAGATTGTTACAAGGTGGAAGGAGAAAAATTGTTCTTCTTAATCTTTGAGGACTGGACAAGAAGCACTGAGCTTAAAATTGCAGCAAGGGAGATTCAGGTTGGACATTTGGAAAACCTTCCTAACTGTCAGGGTGGTTAATCACTGGAATAAACTGCCTAGGGAGGTTGTGGAATCTCCATCACTGGAGATTTTAAGAGCAGGTTAGACAAACACCTGTCAGGGATGGTCTAGATAATTCTTAGTCCTGCCATGAGTGCAGGGGACTGGACTAGATGACCTGTCAAGATCCCTTCCAGTTCTATGATTCTATGAAATTAGGACCTCAAAGTTTACATGAGAGAAGGAATTCAGATATATGAATGTATCAGCCACAGTACCACAACTAGCTGATTTGCCTACACTATGCCCTGATCCTGCAAAGAGATCTATCTGTGTAGAGTCCAACTAAGATCTGGATTCAGGGCTCAAACATTCCCCAAACTCTGGGGGGCTAGTATAGACCCAGCTCCATAAAAATATTTTAAGAAGTGACCTTATAGTGACTTACCCTGAGAATAAAAGTCACTGAAGCTTCCAAGTATCAACAGCAGACAGTTCAACCACTGGTAAAGACTTCAAGAATTATTGCCTTCATCTCTAGGACAATGATGTTTATAAAAACCCCATTCATCTATGTTACTAAATATTGTATCAATGTCACTGACTATGAAAGAAAAAAATTAGTAGTGTGCCCTACTTATAAACAGCAAATGCCTAAATTAGTTTTGAGAGATATTAATCTCACCATCCCTAAATACCCCAACACCTTATAAAAGGATGCCTGCAATGCCCTGCAAACCCCAGAACAGTTTCTGCAGATGGTCCACCAAAAAACAGAAGACAGAAACTGCTGCAGGAATGGAAGGCAAGGAAACTGACAGTTGTTAGTTTAAGCTATCAGACAATTGATCAATCTTCCTACTTTCACTTTTATAAAATTATTCTGAAGATTTATAGTCTGCTGGTTAACCTCTTTTTAAAACAAAACAAAACAAAACAAACACACTTGCTTCAGTGAAATACAGCGTATGGAGTTGACATACATGCCGTATGTCTGATAGGATACCCTACTTATAAATAGCAAATGCCTAAATTAAGTCTGACAGATATTTATCTCACCATCCTTGAATATCCCAATTGTTAAATTGAACCATTAAAAACAACTAGTCTCCTTTTGCCTGCAATTTCATTTGTCTTCAACATATGCTAAAAACAGTTGGAATATGTAAATCATTTCATCTGGGCCTTTCTGAATAAGTCAGTAGTATTTGAATAAGTTATCATTTGGTGCTTTGCAACATAATCTTTTGCATTTAAAAGTCAAAATATCCTAATTAAAAAGAACTGAAGTTTATCACTGGAGGTCTGAGCAAAACATTTATATAAATGTTTGTATTCTGATGGCTTAACCTAATCAACAATACTACTACAACACTATTATTACACAAAATTTAACCAACCCCTGCTTCATTTCTTAGGCCATGCCTACACTTAAAATGCTACAGCAGCACAGCTGCAGCCTTGCAGCACTTCAATGCAGACACTCACAACGGGGACAGGAGGGGGTCTTCTATCACAGTGGGTAATCCACCTCCTCCTTTTCCTCCTCCCACTCAAAGAATTCTTTTCATCTCCTACATCAGTGCCCCCTATAATGGTAAGAGCCAGCTATGATGCTTCCTTCTTCGCAACACAGTTTTTGAAACAGCTTTAATGTTTACCATGGAAAATAAAAAGATAAAACAAACACACATGCACACAAAAATATATCTTCATAGTATCTGGACCACACTGGGGACAAAAACATAAATCAATACATGTTCACACACGAGGACCTCTGTGATTACCAATTCAATTTCTCTAACTCTTATTATATTCTAATATCTTGTGATCTTTCAGGCAGAAATAATGAATCACAAAAGCCTCACTAATGAAACTCTCTTATAAAATGTGTTTTCAGGACAGATTTGCATATGTAATAGTTTCCCCTTTAATCAGAATATTGCTATCTGTGATATCCTGCTAGAATAGATTTTAACTAATTGTTATATATGGAGTCAATCAGACTTCTAGGACTGAAGAAATAAGGAAGCTGGGTGCCCACTCTTAAAATAATTACAAGAACACATTTCAATAACAGGTTTGATAATTTTCTTCTAGCCTACAACATGGGCAAGACTCCAGCCTCCTACAATTCTGTTTTTTGGTCTGCCTTTGTAGAATGCTACCTGTTGCCCAAAAAAATCTCTGTGCCTAATGCCAGTTTTGCCCTTCGAAAACTTTCAAAGATAACTATTGCCAAAGCATGTATGCACACATAAGAAACTAATAAAAATAAGACTGTCACATTTTTGTGAGCTTTTTGCAGTGAAGAAAAACTGTATTTTAAAAACCATTTGAGTAGAAGTGAATCCTAATACTTAGGACCTTTCCTTTTTTTCCCCTTTCAAAGGGCTGTACAAGTTGTATAATCTAATAAATCCTCATAATTTACCTGTGAATTGGTCATTCGCTCTATTTTACAAAGAGGGACAAAGATGCATACAGGGGTGAAAGGACTTGCCCAAGACCATGCAGTGAGTTGATGGTAGAGCTGGATACGAATTTAGGAGTTCCCACCTCCCGGCCTTGTGTTCAATCCACTAGATTGCACTGCCTTATAAAATGGAGTCACATGTAAGAGTGAGGTGCTGTTTCTTACAATGAGCTATCAGAGAGAGCAGCTGATTGTCTCTATGAAACAAAAGATTTGTGGGAGAAGATCTTCCAAATGGCTTTCAAACAGAAAATAATTTGTAGTCCTGCCTTGCAGGTCAGCAAAACAAAAAGCCTCACTTTAACAAAGATATAGGATAAAAATCTGGCCCCGACTTACACCCCATGCAACCATCATTGTGAAACCATTATGAAGTGCAGAGTTTCTTAGGAGGGCAGAATTTTGCCCACAATGTTACCTGTTAAGATGCTGTTAAGAACTGTGGCACATTTTTTCCATCAAAACATTTTTGGACGAAATGGCTTTTCAAAAAATTTTTTAACTGGAGTCAAAATATTCTAGTTTTTCAAGGAGAAACTGGAAAACAAATAGTTAAAAAAATCATTCTGGGTTTGATTTTCAGTAAAAATTGTCAGAGTTTGGTTTCATTTAACCCAAAAATTGTAACCAAATGTTTTTTTTGAAAACTGAGACGTTTTCAGGCTTTGTTTTATTTATTTATTTTTTAAATAAAGAAACCCTGATTTGTAATGGAAATTAAAAATTTCATTTAAAAAGTTTTCCAGAAAAAAGACAAGGGCATTTTTCAACCCCCTGTAGTATTGATACTGCTGTGCCAAAATAAGGTCTGAATTACAATGGCTCAATGACAGCCACTGTCTCAGGTTGTTTGTATAAAAAATAATTTTTAGAAGGTGAAGGAGTTTGAGAGAGACTTGTTTTCTCACACCTACTTATTTGTAGACATGAATAAACGTTATACAAGAGTCATCTAACCCAGACAATGTGAGTGATTAAGCAAGCAAGTACTGTGCCCAGAAAATAGTGCAAAATATGGATTCTCGGCTTGCTATGATGCCTGTACAGCTTATTTAGGGTTACCGTATTTAAAAAATAAAAAAAGAGGACACTCCACGGGCCCTGGTCCCGCCCCTTTCCCCACCCCGGCCCCGCCCCTTTCCCACCCCCAGCCCCGTCCCAACTCCGCCCTTCCCCCGCCCCTTCCCCAAAGTCCCTGCCCTAACTCCCCCTCCTCCCTCCCAGCCACGCGAAAAGGGCTGCCCGGCAAACCGTGAAGCCGGTAGTGCTCGGGCAGCCCTTTTCGCGTGGCTGGGAG
>NC_048303.1:87114665-87238851 GCF_013100865.1 Trachemys scripta elegans | reverse complement strand
GGCAGCCCCCCTTGCCTCCGGACCCCAGCCGTCGGCAGGGTACTTCCCCTCCCGGGCTCCAGCTGCGCTGGGGAAGCGCCGGCCGGGGGCGCAGGGTCTGGAGGCTGCCCGGCAAACCGTGAAGCTGGTAGCGCTCGGGCAGCCCTTTTCGCATGGCTGGGAGGGAGGAGGGGGAGTTAGGGCGGGGACTTTGGGGAAGGGGCGGGGAAGAGGTGGAGTTGGGGCGGGCCATGGGTGGGAAAGGGGCGGGGCCGGGGCCCCATGGAGTGTCCTCCTTTTTTATTTTTTAAATATGGTAACCCTAGGGGAGGGGGCAGGACAGCGATGAGCTCCGCAAAGACAAGGGCCAAGTCATCCCTTCCCTCCTCCCCCCTCCCTCTGCAGCTGGAAGCAGCTCCCATCCCTTCCCTCCCGCACAATGCCGAAAGGCTGCTGCTGGCCACATTCTGGTATGAACCCTGGCAGAAATCTGAGGAGAGGGGGCATGTGACCCTGCGTTCCCCCACCCCCTCATGTATTGCCTCGGGAACACGCAGTGCTAGGTACCAGGAGAGGCGGGTCTGTCCCAGGGGCCCAGACAGGCATGGAGGGCGCAGAGCATCGGGCAGGGAGGGTCGGATCTATCAGTCCCATCCCCCACATGTGAGAGAGGGGTGGGTGGGTTGTGTGTGTCACCTCTCCCCGTGTGAATCCTAAAGCCTTAAAGATAAGAAGGTAAAAAAAAGAATCCAACTATGCAGTATTTCTTTTTAACAGTCAACTTGATGTTCATTTGAACATTTGTACTGCATAGCTCTGATTGCTGTTGAACTCGCTTGAATACGAGTAATTTTACCAGGTGTCCCGTATTCAGCATAGGGAAATATGGTCATTCCAGCACTAATTAAAAAATATTTAGACTCTGTTAAGGACTTTGGGAAAAAGACACTGAAGAAATTCAGAATGAGTTAATACAGGATAATAGACAAATAGGCCATGGAAATAAGAGTTTTTCCATATGCACTGATGAGAAGAAATATGAGAGAGAGAGAGAGAGAGACAGAGAGAGAGAGAGAGAGAGAGAGAGAAAACAAACTGCTATTAATGACAGGGGTAATGAAATGAAAGATGATTCTAAAATATCCAAGAAAATGAACTGCTTTTTAAAATCATGATTAACACAAAAATAAGGAAAAAAGAGGTAAGGAGAAGTAGGAAATAATGAAAGTCTTATAAATTTACCTATTACTAGAATGCAGGAAAGAGAATATTTGGAAAAACTGAATATATACATATTAGCACATCCAGATAATATGCCACCAAGGGAAACAAATTTAAATTAACAGAACCACAGATATCTTGCAGAACTCAGGGAGCCACCAGAAGACTGGAAAGAAACAAAATGTGGTACAAAACTTCCAAAAAAAGTGACCTATATCAATTCTGACTTCAATACCTCATAAAATGAAGGAAAAGAGCAAGCATTTTAAGAGTGGGTTTCTCTATGGGAAAAGCGATATGCATATTCAATCTGAGTAGCTCATAAGCAAATTGTTATAAACTACTGCATAGATGGCATTTGATTTCAGTTAAGATCCATCATGTTTTTGCTACTAGGGGGGCCCTCTGTTGGAGGATGTGCGGGGAAAGGGGGAGAACATATTTGCATGAGGTGGTTGTGTCCAGGAATTAGATAGTTTTGGGAGGAAATTATTAAAGAGAGATTCAGGTTCTTTGAATATTAACTGGATCTTGAGTAAGTGACATATTATGTAGCATGTTAAAAAGTTTTATTGTAACTTTGCCTTGATAACATTAAAAAAAAACCTACAAACATCTAGAGAGTAGTAGAAGCATAAGTCATGATTAGCATAGGTTTATAAAAAACAAACTTGATCTCTCTTTATATAAATACAAAACTAGTGGACCAAAGGAATAAAATACTTGCAATATTTGTAGACTTTTGTAAAAGCACTTAGCACAGTGTCTCACCAACATATCTGCACATTTCAGAATTGGCTTGTGCACATTGTATTGTCACAAGGACCGACAAAGGGCTGAACGTCAGAAAACAAAGGGTAACAAGAAACAGCAGCATATTCAATTAGATGACGGTCTCAGTGGGATATTGCAAGGATCTGTGTTAGGCCTGGTGTTAACATAGTCATATAATATATGGAAACAAACAATGCTAACGGAGACTGAAAAGCAATAGTGGAAAGCAAAGCAAACGTATCTGCAATGCAGGATCTTCATACCATGGCCCAGGGAGGTAGGAGTCCCTTTATATGCAGCACTGACAAGATTCTACCTGAAATACTGAGCTCATTTTTTGAAAATAAAATCAAAAAGCTCACCAAATTGGAAGGAATTCAGGTTATGGTAATAGATGTCACTAAATATTAGAAGAACTATACTTTGATTGAAACAGTAGCTAAAGAGAAGAACAAGCTAAACCAGGCAGCTACAGACATTTGAAGGCATGAACACATGGCCTGTAACCTTGGGACCTTCGGTGACACCTCCATCTCTCTCCCAATCTCACATAGGCTGCCTCCAAATCTTGCCTCTTCCTCCTCCACAGCATTTATTTTTCTCTGCTCACCCAGTGAGAATACTGTCCCAAACCCTTAGCTTTGTCTCAGTTACTGTAACCCGCTCTTCTCCTGCCTTTTGATACCCACATTGCTCTTCAGCCCATGCAAAATGAAGCTGGCTAAGATCATCCTTCTTGTCTGCTGCTCCGTGCATGGCTCCATGCACACACTCCCTCCCTCTCCCACCTTGAAATCCACTGATGCAGTGAAATGGGGAGAATCAAGTTTAACCTTCCTGTCCTTACCTTCAGGACCCTTCACAACTGTGTCCCTCCCTACTCATCTACTCTTGTTCTGTATCACTTCACCCAGAGGTAGATTAGGGGTTTGTGGGGCTCTGGGCCAGACCAAGTGGAGGCACCTCCTCACTCCTTCCGCCTGCAGTCCCCCCTGCCCCTCCCCCCCAGCACTCCTACCAGGGAGTGGGGTTGTGGTGCGGGCGGCTTGCCCTGCTCTACCTGCCTGGCGCTACTGTCAGGGAGTGGGGTTGGGGCGCAGGGGCTTCCCATGCTCCCTGGCAGGAGCACTGGGCGGGCGGAGTGGTTCGGGTAGGGAGGGACACAGTTGGCTGGGGACCCTGGGCATGGCCCCATGGGCCCAGTGACTAATCAGCCACTGACATCACAATCCTGCTCTACCAGTCTTAAGCCCTTGGTTTGCTTCTCCCACAATCATCTTCATGCTTTTTTACATTGCCCTTACACACAGAAAACCAACCCCAAACTAACCCATAAGGCTATTCCCCTTCTTCAGAGTCCTCCCCCACAAGCCTGCTATGTCCATGTCTCCCTTTATATGCAAGGTGTAAACCAGTTATTTCTACCAAAGCGTGAAGCTCTGAGCTATGCTGAATTATAAAAAAAGTTTCCTAAACGAAATAAACATATTAAAAAAAAAAAGACCATTTTTGCAGCAACACCTACAGGAAATGCCAGCAAATGATAGCTAGGCTGAGCAGCAGTCTGGGATAGCAGATATTATTTATTTTTAAATTAGATTATGTGGAGCCACTGAATTATGCACACAGGTAACCTATATAGCCATACAATCTTATTTCCCCCTCCTGCCCTTGTCTCGTATATTCCCTTGTTAGATCTTGTTTCAAAATTAGATCATAAACTCTTCTAGGCAGGGACCGTGTCTACCTGTGCATTTGTACAGTGAGAACTATTAGACAATGGGACAAACTCCCATGAAAAACACTAAGTTTCATTAGAGATGATTTTAGATCTGGACTAGTTAAGGCCCTGAAAAATACACTGCAGGAACAAACCTGCATCTTAAGTGTAATGAGCTTAAGGACTATAAAGGATGTGCTAGATTTTAGGATTTTTTCCTCAGTCTCTGATTGCTATGTTTTTCTGGTTAGCCAGCCAAACATAGAACTAGAATGTCTTGAGACTGTGTAGATTACTGTTCACATTTCACTTAGCTGTGCCATGATTATTTTTAATACTCAGTTGGCAGGATTTTTTTCTTTAAACTGATTACATCCTTCCTTTAAACCTCCCCAGTTCCTATGGCTGTTTCTAAGGTACAAATTGTGAGACAACATAGGAAAATGAATTCAAGGATCTTAGCAACGTGAGTGGATTCTCCAGTCAAAACAAAACAGGATTTCTCTAGTGACTGACTCAAGTATAGTTGGTTGTTTCCATTAGCTTTATGCTAATGGACGAGTCTGCATAATGACTCACGTCAAGCACTATCTGTAATAGTCTCTCTTATTTCTGTTCATTTTCCAGGATGAAGTTAAAGAAAATTCACACAGATGGAATGAGCAAGAAAAACTGGCATCCGTATGTTTGATGGCGTACCACATATTGGCTCACTACATTTTCTAGCCTAAGTCCCAGAGGTGGCTCATGTTCAGAATGGTACTATATAATTTAAGCTCTCATCACAGCTCTGATTCACTCTCTCATTCTAGGTTCTAAGAACCAGCGAAGGATAAGATTCTCTGATGCATCTGTCAGTATAAAACAATATACTATTACAGTGAGAGTGAGAAATGTGCCATATTTGTAATACATGCTCTCAGTGTAACTAAACATGGCAAGAAGCAGAAGTGCTGATCATTTCTCTATGTACAAAAGCAACATTTGAAGCTGCCATTTACTTCATTAAATGGAGGCACAATTGTCAATTAAATTAATTTACGCAGAAAAGCCTAAGGAGACAACTGGAACCTGGGTCTCTTCACATTTCCATGTACGTGTTGCACCAGTTAGAATTATTTTCTAAATGTGTATTTAGCTCTGCGAAAGAAAATGATGATAGGATTCCTGATGAGAGATGTGTATAATCTAAGGTTATGTCTTCACTGACAGAGATGTGTTTTTACAGTGAGATATCTAATGCACATTCGCTATCTCGCTCTGTAAAAACATAGTAGAGACAAGGCACTTTAGTTTTACTGTGAGGCAAACTAGGCATGGTCAAATCACAGATGGGTAGGGTATAGTACCGACCTCATGGGAAGCACTGCAAGTTCCTTGTTTGTGATTTGGATTTTACAGAAAAATAAGGTAACATGTAAAGGACAGTTAACACTTGTTTTACTAAAACAGAACACATGGTGTCAAAGAAAAACCCTACAGCCCTGTTCCTGGAAACTGATCCCATTGAAGTCAGCATGGCTCCCCAAAAACACAGGTGTCTATCCACACGGAACAGGTTGCACAGTCAAAGTCTAAGTGTAAATTAAGGCCTGGATTCTATAAATACCTTGTGCGTATAAGGACTCCTAATGAAATCAGTAATTCCACTAGTTCAAACCAGCAGCAGCGGTTTGCAATATTACCCACACTCTTAAAGTTTCCATTGACAAGGATAACAGTAATGTTATGCACATAAAGCTTTCATCATTTTATACTTCCTTCATTCTGGAGTGCCCACATATACGACATGAGTCTTTCTTACAAGGCTATTAGGATTGCATCTTTGTACATATACACACTCTACAAACCCAATCTAAATCATATGTACTAGTTTTCCTAAAGAGTGACCATCAATTTGAAACGACTTTCAATTATTTAAAAAACAAAACCACACACCCGCACACTCACCTGTAGGTTCTGCTGCTCATTTCTGTTTTATCATTTTCCTGTCTTGTTGGGGGTGCGTGGGGGGTGTTTAGTTGGTTGGTTGCTTTTTGTTGTTTTTTTTAAATTCCCTCACACACACTGTTGTATGAAAGACATACACAGACAAGTGTGCATACAGACAGATTTTATAGAGGAAATAGTGAAACTAGGTACAAAATGTTGTCATATGCACAAAGTGAATGAGCTGGGAGGGAAAATGGGGAAAAAAAATCTATTCTTCCTCTAGTCTCTCATTGTAACACCTACGGTTACTACAGCAGGCCAATAATTTCCAGATAAGAGCTGCTCTTTACCTTTGAAATGCATGGACTTCTCAGACTAGATTATTGATTTCCTTAATTTAAACTAAAAGCAAACAAGGAACAAATAGAAAGTCTCCTCCACAAAAAGAAAGATACATGGAGTCATTTTAGCATTCTGCATCTTCAGTGAAACTCAAAACAGCAGCCACTACACAGCTGTTACTACTGCCAGAGAATAGGCCTCTGTAAAGGTGCGCTACAAAAAACAAAGTGAAAACGTTCCCTTCTACCAGTTACATCACTACATACACAACACTAAGGCCTGGTCCACACTAATCCCCCACTTCGAACTAAGGTACCTTAGTTCGAACTTACCGCGGGTCCAGACGCAGCAGGCAGGCTCCCCTGTCGATGCCGCGTACTCCTCTCGCCGAGCTGGAGTACCGGCGTCAACGGCGAGCACTTCCGGGATCGATCCGGGATCGATTTATCGCGTCTAGACAAGAAGCGATAAATCGATCCCAGAAGATCGATTGCTTACCGCCAGACCCAGAGGTAAGTGTAGACCTACCCTAAGTGATATTGGGGGTTCCAGATTTATTCCTGCCAGGGGCGGCTCCAGGCACCAGTGCACCAAGCGTGTGCCTGGGGCAGCAAGCCGCAGGGGGCGGCCTGCCGGTCGCCGTGGGGGCGGCAGTCAGGCTGCCTTCGGCGGCATGCCTGTGGGAGGTTCGCCAGTCCCGTGGTTTCGGCGGCAATTCGGCGGCGAGTACGCCGAAGGCGCAGGACCAGTGGACCTCCCGCAGGCATGCCACTAAATCCACGTTACCAGTGTGTTTATAAGAAAAAGCATAGAATTGCTTATTACCAATACTGCAAACTACTGAGCACCCCGGTAATTCAACATCACTAGTAATAAAGACTGAAGTCAGAACTTAAACAGTTCTGTGAATGATGTTCAAGCCTCAATGTCTCAAGCCCCACTCCTGCATAGTGTAGAAAATCTCAAAGAAATAAAAAGATAATAATTAACATAATACTTGGTGCTTATGTAGCACTTTCAATTCTAAGCTCTCAAAGACATTTACAGAAGTGATGAGTATTATTTTTGCCCCTTTTTACAGAGTGAAAAACTGAGATGAAGTAAGATCAAACAATTTGCCCCAAGCCATGTAGCAAGTCAGTGGCACAGTTGACAACAGGAGTCAAAACACAGATTCCTCATGCTGTGCTTTAAACATTTGTCCACACATTAGACCGTGCGTCTCCTAATTTTACATTCCGATTGGTTAATAGGCTCCAATATAATACACATACACACAGTATTTTTATTATGTTAACAGCAATATTGAGTAAGGAATTAATCCTTTTACATGTTAAGAAGATTATTTTGAATAAACTGCACAGTGCTAGAATTAATTTATTTTACTATCCTGTCCGCAACAGTTTAAGTCTCTTTTAGAGCAATGCTAATAGATTTTCAGCACTGAAATATATGCGTAGACAAGCAAAGGGGGAAATGAAGGTGTTTGGGGGTTTTTTTAAGCAAATGATTACCTCTTCTACAGGAATCATTCATTTTTGTTTTATGGTCATATTGCACTGTTTTCAAGATAAGTAGAGAGTATAAAAAGACCCATTAAGTGTTCTGTTTTATCTCAAGTTTCCAGGGTTACTTTCAATGATATAGCTAGTTTTCCTGTTCCTCTAAAGTAAATGTTACCAGAATATGGATTTCCTTATAACAGGGGTAGGCAACCTATGGCACGCGTGCCAAAGGCGGCACGCGAGCTGATTTTCAGTGGCACTCACACTGCCCGGGTCCTGGCCACCGGTCCAGGGGGCTCTGCATTTTAATTTAATTTTAAATGAAGCTTCTTACACATTTTAAAAAAAACTTATTTACTTTACATACAACAATAATTTAGTTATATATTATATACTTATAGAAAGAGACCTTCTAAAAACGTTAAAATGTATTACTGGCACACGAAACCTTAAATTAGAGTGAATAAATGAAGACTCGGCACACCACTTCTGAAAGGTTGCCAACCCCGGCCTTATAACAATAAAATAATACTTTGTACTTTGTGTCTTTCATCCCCCAATCTTTCTTAAGAAAGCTGCACAATACCCTGTGAGGTCAGTAACTATTATACATATTTTCAAGGATCATTTCACCCACTACTGAAATGCAGCCAACTCTGGGGTTGGAGTGCAATAGCTGTTTAACAGTAAACACAAACTCCAAGATTTTATCATCAGATGATGTTTATACAACATAAAAATAAAGTAAAAAAAGGAAACTAAGGGAACAGCAAGACTTGCACGGGCAAAGAGAATGAAACAAGACTGGACATAATAAACAGTAGGAGAGACAGGTCATGTAAAGACTTGAAGGAAAGGACAACAATATTAAACTTGACTTAATAGGCATAAGATTAGAACAGGAGCAGAATGTGGCCTGATATGTGGGCAATGATTTTAGCTGCTCAATACTGGATGAACTGTAGAGAAGCAATGGAAAATGAGGAAGCCAGAGAGAAATACACCTCTACCTCGATATAACGCTGTCCTTGGGAGCCAAAAAATCTTACCGTGTTATAGGTGAAACCGCGTTATATTGAACTTGCTTTGATCCACCAGAGTACGCAGCCCCGCCCACCCGGAGCGCTGCTTTACCGCGTTATATCTGAATTTGTGTTATATTGGGTCGCATTATATTGAGGTAGAGGTGTAGGTTGTAGTATTTAAGACATCAGCTAACCAAAGCATAGACATGCAGTGTTAGTTGAAGGGATTAGTAGGAAGTGATGTATTTTCACTATGTGATAGAGAAAGGAACAGCAGGGTTCATTGACAGCTTGGATGTGACACGAAAGAGAGAGAAAGGAGTCCGAGATGACCTCGAGGTTATGAACCTCAGTAACAAGAAGGATGGCAATAATTGTCTGCACCAGGAGAGAAGAGAGGAAAGGGCTTAGAAGGTAATAGGAGGAGACAAAACTTATCTACAGTATGTTTAATTTGATAAACCAGAACACCCAAGAGATAGCAATGCCACAAAAATGCAAGTATATTTCTACACCAACAGGAATCATCCTATAAAAGAATATATCAGATACCAACGTTGCTCATTATCTGGCCTGAATGATTGAGCCGTCAGCTATGTACAGACTGTCACATGGTGACAATCCAAATCTGTAGGGAGAAAAACTCAAAAGATCTTATTCCCTCTTCTCAGGAAGGATTCAAATCCCATTTTTGTGAAAGATAACTTACTTGGCCTCCATGAAATTATGGAAACAGCATTTCAGGGAAATATAAAAGTTTGGATTCAAGTGAATGCAACAAAAAATCCTAAATAGGATGTTTCCACACCGCTGATTTGTTTTGGCTCTAACCTTGAGTGCATTATTCCTGTTAAATGATCTCTCAGTTACATCAAGTGGTTGATCATATCTCGGCAGAACTGAGCATCTCAGAATGCCAGAAGTCCCTATCTTGTGAGGTACAGAGTACTTTCAGTTCTCTTGCAAGACATGGGAATCCGTGAAATCATTAGGAGCGGGAGCTGCTCTACACCTCACAGGAGGCACTCAGCACATAACAGGATCAAATCCATTATTTGAGAAAATTTCAATTGTGGTGCACTGTGTCTTATTTATTTTGTTATTTTTTTTCTCCACTGGCTTTGAGGATTTTTTTTTTTATTATTTGTATTACAGTAATACCCATAAAGTGCTAGGCTTTGTCCAAAACATATAGGATGACACAGTCTGCACTTCAAAAAGCTTATGTTCTTGGAAGACAAACAACTAATGGAGAGTGGGTAGAAATCAAAACATTAGTATATACTATCATATGTATAATTATTTTAAATTAGTATCAGCTACTCCCAGCTTCCCCTCTAACTAGTAATTATTAACTGGCTAATTTTGTGTAGTGACGAGTGCATTTTTATCTCTTTCCTTTCTCACATACACCTCTACCCCAATATAACGCGACCCGATATAACACAAATTCGGATATAACGCGGTAAAGCAGTGCTCCGGGGGGGGACGGGGCTGCACACTCCGGCGGATCAAAGCAAGTTCAATATAACGCGGTTTCACTATAACGCAGTAAGATTTTTTGGCTCCCGGGGACAGCGTTATATCGAGTAGAGGTGTAGTTCATAATGATAAAGTCAAAATTTTTAGTACATAAGTTTATTTCAATGTGACAGGCAATTTGGGAAAAAAAATAAAAAGACCCAAAAGGTTATTATGCGAGTCTAACGGCATAAACAAAGATTTTGAATTCCTATTCAGGCAGGTGCATTTACTTCTAAATTTCACACCAGAGAAAGAGACAGGTATTGAATAACAAGACAGCTTTGTGATATTAATAAATATCTTCAAAACCCATGAAGATAGATTCAAGATTTTTTATAAATAGGAACTGCTAATATATGTTTTTTGGTTTATATTCCTAGCTAATAACAGTCACTGGTTTTGGGGGGGGGGTTATTCAGTTCTTAAAAAGGGTACACCATACATCTACGAGTATTTCATGTACAAGAATACAATATTGTAAGCCTGTGCAATTGTATGAAAGGACAACAGAAATCTAGTTTAATACATACAGACACTGTCTCAAAATTGATCAATGGGGCTTTTGACATGCAACTCCTGTCAAGTGAACTACTAATAATTGCACAGCTACCAACTCAGACATGTAGTTGAGAATACAGGCCATAGTATCACATCTTTAAATGTATCAATAAAATGTGACATGAAACTCATTCTAATTTGCATCCCCTACCTACAACTTCTATCTCCATTTCCTAATAGCTGAATTGTTACAGCACCATCAAGCAGCTCAAGGCATTTGCTGGTTATGGCTCTGACATCACTTACAGGATAAATATAAATTCACTAAATCTTCTGCCTGCTGTCTACATAATCCATTAACCTTTCCCTTTCCACAGCTAAGGTTCATTTCGTCATCTTCATCCCTGGCTTCTTAGCTCTCTCATTTCCCTTGTTCCCCTCTCCTTCCCATTTATTTTCCAGGTTGTCAACATTTCACATCTTCACAGTTGGGTTCATCTCCCAATGGACATTGATCCTTCATCGCAAAAGCTTGCTTCAGCATACTCTATTGTTCTTCACATTTCACCGAGCAATGAGAAGTTTAAAGAGAGTCCTTTGGTTCAAGTTTTGTAAATTGGTATCTTTCAGTAAGACACAAAGAAAGAATATATTAAATTTATTCAAGAAGGCGAGTCCACAATTATTAATGGAAAGATACAGGAGACTGAGAATGTCACATTAAAGACTAAATACCAACACGTGAATCAATTCCTTAAATTACAGCAGTGAACATGTGTGCTCAAGAGAAAAGGTAAAAGAAAAAAACTGTTCATAAATAAATTATCAGTTTCACAATCTAAAATAGGTCAGAAATATTTTCTGCAAAGGGCTGTACAAAGTTTACATATAAAGGTCAATGTAAAATTGATGAAGCATTCACAACAGATTGTAATGACCACTCTCAGATTTGGTCTTCCCCATTCTTTTTTTTAAGAGGTGTAAGACATATCAGCAGATCATAACCAAAGCAGAGGAAAGTTTGCTGGTTTTCCTTTTTGAACACAAAACAATTTTTCCATCATCTTTTTTACCCCTAATTTGACAGATGAACTCACCAAGAAATGAAGTTTTAATGATAACCAAATCATCATTTATGTACCAAAATGGTAATGTAATGAAACCATAAGCAAATATATACATTTCTATTCAGGAAAGATCAACTCAATGGCAGCATCTTTTGTTTAGACAGGTCCTGTTATTGGAGTTTTACAGCTCAGCTGACTGGAGCATAAGGAGATCAAGTAACTTGCCCCAGGGTGATTCAGTATTTTTACAAATAGTCACAAAGAAAGTAAAGTTCACTACTAGCTTTAATGTCTCAATAATAAACTATGATTTGGAGGTGGGGAGCGCTTTCACACCAACTTTACAGAGTCTCTTAGCAGAGTCAGAGCAGCTGGAGTTGAAAGGCCTGAAATGCCAGAAGCTGTTAAAGGCTATCAGATTGCAGTGTAATTTAAATTAGAAATATGTTACATTTACTAGCCGTTCTGGAGATGAGGATTAAAATTCTGCCTTAGGTCATCTATGCAAATTAATTTAATGGCTTCATAATGGTTCATGATAGACATTTGTTCACATAAAAAAACCCACTATACAATTTGATAGTTCAACATAACACTCTCTTCTCAAGAAACATCAGATACAGGAATTAGCAGGTGTATCAGGATTAAAGGCATATTGGAATTCTTAAGGCTCCAATTCAACAAGGTATACATAAACCCATACTTAATTTTAAGCATGTGAGTTAGTCCCATTGAAGTCAATGACTTCTTCCTGTTATATGCTTGTACAGAACCTAACACAGTGGGGCCTTTGAGCACTACTGCAATACAAACAACCATAACAACAAATATTGAATAGACCCACTAGTACTTAAAATACATAGTCTCTAAGAACATGTGAGTCATAAAGCATCCTATCATCTACTCATTAAGGTATTTAGGTTATGGTGACAAAGTTTAAACCAGGATATTTTGATATTTTAACATAATATTGGCAAAATCAAGAACAGAATCCCTGTTTGCTTTGCACAACTCTTCTCTGGGTTTCACAGTTCCTCAAAAAATTCTTACTGTTCTGAATCTGATTGCAGCAAAAGGTTCTAAATCCTATTTCTGCCATTATCCTCTCCTAAACCTTTACTGAAATCCCTTTAGTAGTATGCTCAGTCAGGCAGGTCAACTGTCTTTTGCAAATGGAAACAGACAGTTACCACAGTACCTTTAGGTTATTTTCCATGCTGTCTACCTTTTAGCTATGCAACTGCAGCTTTACCCTAGCGCTGCTTTAAGACTGTCAAATGTGCAGGTCCCAGAAAGGCTTAACCCATAAATAAAAAAAAGAGGGAAACAAATGTCATTGCAAGAATTAGTTAAGCTTCAGTCCCCAAGCATTTCCTGTGTTACTCATCACTTCATCTAATTTGCACTCATGAAGTCTCACCGCTTAAGAAAACAATATATTGAATTCTGACCTTTGAGCTACATACCGAGCCCTAAGCTACTTGATGACCTACATGACGACAGTTCTACAGCCCAGTTGGCTAGAATCTGCAAATGAATGATTCATATTAGTCTCTCCCCAACCCACTCCATAATTTGATATTTCACAAAGAAAAATCATTTCCAGCAGAACGCACTATTAGCCTCTTGAGTGACGGAAGCGCCACTTGAAAGAACCTTAATGCTAAAACGCAAACGCTGGTCTTATTTTTCCTTGAATCCCATTAAATTTACACAAAGAAAATTGAGTCACATTTTTTTAACCCAGTTAACCCCGAGTGTCCTTTATGGTTTGGCTGAAGAACGCACAATTCTGGTTACATCTTTTGTTAGGCCAAATTCTGCAATGAAGCTACGAACTGGTATACAAATGAGTATATTTGTTTAGCTTTATGTTGAAGTGCCTATCATGAGCTCTAAAATAACTCCACACCTGTAACACAGCTATTGTCAAGGGTATATATATTTAAATAGGATTTGGCAGTGTAAAAGTTGAGACAGCACATGTTACAAACTACATATAGCTGCATATCTCACCCCCCCCCCAAAACAGACAGAATGTGAGCCCCTCTCTATTTCTTACTACAGCCATACTGCCAGTGCTCAGATTCCATATTTGAGGAATTAGGCTCCACTGTCCTGTTAATGATCAAAACATTACTGTCCAGTGTTTTCCAGCCGTCAAAACTCTGGCATTACTGCTATTACCCCACAGCATGGGCTGCTCTCTCCCTTATGAATATGCAGCATTTGGATAACAAAGCTAACATGCAAAAAAAATTTGTCCACATTTTTTTCTGTGATTCTGGGAAGGCATGCAGGAGTTTTGTGAAAGTGTGAGGATGTCTACTAGGCTGCATGGAAATTTTAAAGTGTGTGCGTGGGTGCTCATGTTTGTGTATACCACGGAAGAATCAGCCGAGTTGGATTTTCATTTTCACATGCCCCTATTTTTGGCAAACTACACTCCATTCTCCTGCTACAAACACATCTTTTTGCCCTCTGCAAGCAAGTGACATTGCACCTGTTCTGCATATCTACTGAATGCCCTATCTGGACAAGTCAGCTTACTTTGCTTTCTATACCTACTTTCTATTCATCTTGCATCCAAAGATGAACTTAGAGTGTCATGTAGGTCCCTGAAGAATTTTGTCCATTCAATTGAGTCCACACACATGATGCAGAAATTGAAGACACCCCTCTTCTGGTGAAGCTTGGATTTTGTTCATTTGTTCAATAATGGAGTTAAGAAAGGCCTAACAAAGGTAATGTGTTTTAAGCAAGGCCTTGTATGTTCCACAGTGAAGTCCCTGGATTTTTGACAGACTGGAAATTGTGTGACAGATTCATTTAAAATTTTAACTAGAGATATTTTACATTTTAATATTAAAATACAATCAGTACAGTAGCTATAGTCTAATCATTCAAATTTTATATTGTCTTTGCATATTCAGTTTTTGATACACTAAAGATTTTTGCATTGACAAAGTATAACTGCACTGTATGTGTTATTGGGGGGGGGGAAGTGGAAGCAGGAGACAGTTTGGGCTTTTGGCAGATGGGAGAGAATGGAAGGCAGTTTGGGATTGTGAAACATGTACATTGGCTGGACTTTTCTTCTAAAGTGCTCAGCAGTGAAATAAACAATGTTGACCTTTACACAGTCATCCTTAGGTTTCAGAGTCCACAAGCCATATAGAAAAATGAAGACATTCACATCTCTTAGATCTATTATTTTAGGCTGTTTGCAGACTCAAGAAGACATCATTTATAATGGATTTAAGTTTTCAGGGTTGTCTTCATAACTATGACAGTTTAAAACACTTTAAAATGTTGCTGTTTTTCTACATATATCATTTTAATATCACAAATGCAACACATTCACAGAATAACCAAACTGGTTCCATTACCATAATAAGCTAATCACCTGGCACTCACTCTGCAGAGTCCCTAGAGGATTGCACCTTGTTTAGCCTTCCAGGTCATCAGAGGCCAGATTCTCAGCTGGTGTAACTAGCTCCAGTAAGTATATGGAACTAGTCGGATTTACAGCAGCTGAGAATCTCAACCTAAATTCTTTGTTATATAGAGATACTCTTTTTTCCATTGATGTCAGAGATGTGCAGCTTACGCAAGTGCCATTCTGAAGGACATCCTGGTTCATACACTCATTAAAGCTATGATCTCATACCTACACTATTCAATTACCAAATAATTTAGTACTGCATGTATATGATGTCAGTATTTCCCTGCTACTTCTAGGCATTTTACAAGACCAAGAATCAAATTCTACACTGATTTACACTCTGAAGAATCCCATTATGTGACAGTTAATGTAGCTGCCCAGGAAGTAAATCAGAACAGCATTTGGCTCAAGCAAAAAAAGTTGCAAAATTGATGGGTCCTGATTTTCAGAGGTGCTGTGCACTCACAAATCCCAATGACTACAATTCAATTTGTGGGTGCTCGGTATCTCTGGAAATTGGCCTGTGGTGACCTATGGCCTAGTAAAGGAAAAGAAGCATGCTCTTCTGACATGAAGGCCCAAATTAATCCTTAGTGTAACTTCAGCGAAGTCAATACGGTTACACAGGGAAGAATTTGGCCTCGAATGCTTACAGAATTCTCTGCATTCCTCACATGACAGGAACATATCCAAGTTTGGGTTTTATCAGGAATATTCCCATTTCACCCAAACCAGTCTGTCAAAAATATTATCACAGGCAGACAACAAACTCTGCTTCATTAGAAATTTCACAGGCTTTTTTACGTTGTGTGGTTCCCTCAAATGGGTCCGTCTTTTTTCAGGCTGGTAAGAGTAAGGAAAGGCGAGTACAATAAAATCACCCTGATTTTAACTGCTCAGCTGTATTAAATTAGATTAAAAATCCTCATGTGAAGAACTATTTTCTACCTTAAATCACGGGCAAATATCAAGAGGTTCAGCTCATTCCTTCAGATACGGTTCACTTTGAATGCTATGAACTTTCTCAATGTTCAGTATTGCCTGAGCGCAAACACCTTTGGATCCTGCTTTCAAAATAATGTTTTGCTGACATTGGTAATGAGGTCCATCCATCACATACCATCATAACGAGGAACAGGTCAAACACTTCATTAGTGCATGCTGTTGTACTGGAGCTTCTTTTATCCTAGGAAACTTTAGGTACTAGGAATGTTTCCCCCTCCTCCCATCTTTATATTAATAACATTTTTGTCCAATCGATCCAACAACACTTGTAATTCATGAAGCTTCTCATATAACTCTCAATGGGAAATCAAGATTACTTCATGAGAATATTGAACAAAACCAGATTCCAGGCACTTTATAATAAATGGGGAAGGGTTAATAAATTCTCACATGATTATTGGTCACTTTGCCAGGATATAGTGGAATAATAAAAAGAAAAAATCAGTGTGTCAGTCCATAGCGTATTTCAGGTGCAAATTAGCATATCTGCTCTTTTGTTAAACACACCCTGAATATATTTCCTTCACTGCACACAGCAGGAGCAGCAGCAAGGCTACCAAAGGGCGCTATATCTGCTCATTCACATAGAAGGTGCTCTCCGGTCCTAGACAGGAAAAATAAAGGACAGATGGAAAGGGCACCCCACAGGAACTGCCTACCACTTTGCCCTTAACAAATAGTGTAGAGCCTAATGATAAGTAGGCGCTTTGGAGGTGAAAGGGGGGCTGGCTGTAACCAAATTACCTGCACAGATCAAGGCACCAGAGAGCACTTGTTTCCTGTGCAACAGGGCAGCAGCTCAGCTGTTCCCAACAGCAGGGCGAGGTCTGCTGCTGCAAAAGCCTGCAATGTACAACAGCACACACACCCAACTCAATGGATTTTGTTACCGCCAAAAAAATAAATATCTTTCAGTGTGAGGAAGGAGACGGAACACAAGAAAAACCCCAGGATCCACCACTACTAGAAAACAGAAATGCAATTTACAATCACAATCAATAGCTAATTGCTCTCAGGCAGATTTGGCATTGCAGTACCAACTGTAAACCTTGTTATACTTTCTTTGTTTCTTTTTTCTATTACAACGTTTTACAAGGAAATAAATATTTTCCAGTATGTCATGGAGACACAAACATTACACACACACTTAGACACAATGGACCAGATTTGTCCCTGGCATCACTCCTGCTAAGTCAATGGAGTTACAACAGTACTATTACTACAGCCAGCATTTCCAAGGTGCTGGAACTAGGGGTGCTGCTGCACCCCCTGGTTGGAAGGGGTTTCCATCATACACAGGGTTGGCTCAATGGCTCTCAGCACTCCGACTATACAAGTTTTTCCAGCACCCGTTATTCCAGTGAAGTTCGTTAATTTGCAGTACAGTACTGTCCTTTCACAGCAATTCTCTAACAAGTTTTCTTCTGGAAGTTTTCCCCACTCACTGTCTCTCCCGTAACCACTCTGTTTATTAGGCCTTTGCTTTCCCTGCCTGCTTCTCTAGAGGCTCTCACTCCCCATATATACAACTTCTCCATACACCCGTAGTGAACGCACCAGGCAGTGTGTGTGAGAGAGAGAAAGGAATACAACTGGATGAAATGACACGCACGGTGTAAATGCCAATGCACGATTATGTGCCGAAGAGCCCATGGGCTAAAGGGAAAGAGGGGATAGGCGGTATGTCACCAGGGGAGGGAGGCTAAGGGGGGCAGACCTGTAAGTGCCCCCTGGCGTGGTTGATCCTGCAGAGGGACCGGAGAGGCCAGAGGGTTGGAGTCTTGTGTTTTACAGCCCTGGAGCTGCCTGTGGTTTAGAACAGGGAAATCCTTCCCACTCACCCACCTTCGGGCAAACCCAGGCTCCCCACCCCATGCCCCCCGCCAGGCACCTGGATATGGCAGGAGATCTCGGAGTCGTCCAGCAGCCGGATGGTGCATTTCATCTCCTGGCTCAGGGACCTGATGCTCGAGCTCCGGAACCGGATCATTTTCATGGTCCTCCTGCCGCCTCTCCTCATGCACTCGCAGGGGGCGAACATGCACCACAGCCCCCGGGGGGAGCGAGCCCAGCCGCCCGGGCACCTGGAGCCACCCACCCCGGGCCGCGCAGTGCAGCTAGAGCAGAGCTCGGCGGCCGCTCAGCCCCGAGGCGGCGGCTCCTGGCGCGAAGCGGACACCATGCTGCTGCTGCCGCTGCCGCTGCCTTTGCCTGCGCCGCCGCTGCCCGAGCCCGGGCTCTTCCCCGCAGCCAGCCCCAGAGGGGGCCGCGCGCCTAAACCACAAGCCCCGGCGGCGTGTGAAGAGACTGGGAGCCCGGGGTCTGCGCCAGAGGCTGGGACCGCCGCTGCTGCTGCGTCAGTCTCTGCTCTCCTGTCTCCAGCCCAGCTTCAGCATCCCTCCACCCTCCCTGCCTCGCAGCCCGCCGTTGCCCCTCCCTACGCCTCCTCCCCCCTTCTCTCTTTCTCTCTCTCTCAGGCTCACCTCTTCTCTCTCGCGCCCAGTCGCCCCCTCGTCTGTCTCTCTCCTTCCCCCTCTCACATTCTCTTCTTCCCTCCCCCCCTAACATTTTCTCTTCTCCTCCCTCTATTGCTCGCTTGTTCTCTTCCCTGCCTGCCTGGCTTCTTCCTCCCATTTTCTCACCCCCGTTCCCATGCACTCAGTTTCTGTTGGGGCACAGGTGGGCTTAAGCCAAAGGCATGGTCTCAAAGCACCCTCAGGAGAAGGGGGTCCTTGCTGCAGATTTGGAAAAGTCAGCATTTTCCACCTTTGCAAGGAAAATTATGAAAGTGCTAAAGGTGCAAATGCTCTGTTTATTTTAGCTTGGCCTGTGGCAAGTTCCTTGACCTAAGGAGTTTATAATACAAAGCCTCACTCGAACCTCCCCTGCACCTGAGTAACTCAATTTTGTGATTCCAGAGTTGGGCCCTGCTTAGAACAAAAACAGTGGGTGGTGGTGGATATGGATGGAGTAAGAAGATGGAAAGGTATAGAACACTATAATTACAACCTGTTATCACTATACCCTATTTAAGAATGTGTGTCTTAGAGCCACATGATTCCAGAGAGAACTAGTCCATTATACATGATATGTTCTGATCCCATTAGCTGGTCCCTACCTATCCATGATTCTATAGGAGAGAAAATGAAAATATCAGATCACCAGGAAGCCACTGTCTTGGATGCTGCACCATCAATAGGGTGCAACTCAATATGCCACAGAGCTACAAATAGGGTTGCCAGGTGTCTGGTTTTATACTAGAATGCCCGGTCAAAAAGGGACCCTGGCAGCTCCGGTCGGCACCGCCAACCAGGCTGTTAAAAGTGTGGTTGGTGGCACAGCAGGGGCCCAGGGTTAAGGCAGGCTCCATGCCTGCCCTAGCTCTGCACAGCTCCTGGAAGTGGCCACCAGGTCGTTGCGGCCCCTAGGCACATGGTGGCCATGGAGACTCTGCGTGCTACCCCTGCCCCTAGTGCCAGCTCCGCAGCTCACATTGGCCGGGAACCACGACTAACAGGAGCTATGGGAACAGCGCTCGCAGGTGCGAGGGCAATGTGTGGAGCCTCTGTGGCCGCCCACGTGCCATGAGGCTGCACTGCAGGGACCTGGTGGCCACTTCCTGGGAGTTGCAGTAAGCGCCACAGGGACCCCTCACCTCAAATTCCCTGCCCCACCCTTGAGCCCCCTCCTGCACCCCAAGCCCCTCATCCCTGGCCCCACCCCAGAGCCCACACCCCTAGCTGGAGCCCTCACACCCCTGCACTCCAACCCCCTGCTCCAGCCTGGAGCCCCCTCCTCCATCCCAAACCCCTCATCCCCAACCCCACCCCAGAGCCTGCACCCACAACTCAAGTCCTCAGCCACTCATGCACCCCAACCTCCTGCCCCAGCCCAGTGTAGGAGCAGGATTTTATAATTGTACTATGAGAATTAATGTATGATTTGATTTCATCCTGCCAGCCACCCTTTTTGAATAGCAGAAAGGAATGACAGACCTGAACAATCCTTATGACTGATTATGGTCACCCTTTTGTTTTAGGATAAGTTATAATGTCTACTATGGTTTCCTATATGTATTACAAATTAGGCACTCTAGTTAAATATACATTTCTTTGTTTAAAGATTTAGAAAGTAAAAGACAGGATCTTGTATTGTGTCTATGTTAAGGAGATTAGAGGAATGTTGAGGGCCTGAAGCCCCAATGTGAATTGTTTTAGTTATAAGATTTAGCAAGGCTTGGTTTACAATGTATTCTGCTGAATATACAGTACTACTGTCTGTATACCTTTGAAGGTTTCTGTAAGAGATTGTTTGTGTGAATGAGGAATGCATGCATCAGGAAAAGATAAGGTGTGAAAGCCATCACAAATGTTCAGATGGTCAAGAAAAAGTGAGAGACTTGGAAAAAAAACAGGAGACAATCAGAAAACATCCATTGTATCTGATGCTAAACATGTTAGCAGCATTGAGGACCTCAGAGGTTAGGCAGGCACCCCCGAAGGCGAGACAACAAATAGGAGATAATGATGGGAAGCCCGACAATAACCATCAAATGATAACACCACTTAAGGACTAATGATTACAGGATGACATTGCAAAATGCATGGACTCAAATGGGAATTTACACCTATAAAGCTGGGGTGTTTTGCCATGGACCTCTGGGTTCAGTCCTGCAAAGCCTTGGAGCATCGGATTGCGACTGACAAGAGCCCAGCTCCTCACTCGTGCTCAATCTAACTGGCCATTAGATTGACTCGAGCTACAACAGACTGGTAACTATAAACATCAGCTGGCAGGAGAGAGAGAGAGTCTGAAAAGCATATGCTAACTGTTGTATTTTCAATAAATGCGGCATATTTGTCTTTTCCCCCCTGAAGAGATCCCATGTGCTTTGTATAGCATAACACCAGAGCCCTCTGCTGCACCCTGAACCCCTCATTTCTGGCCTGACCCAGACCCCTAGCTCAGAGCCCATACCACACACCCCGTTGCACCACAACCCTCTGCCCCAGCCCGGAGCCCTCTCCCGTACTCCAAACCCCTCATCCCCGGCCCTTCTCCAGACCCCACACCGCTCTCCTGCACCACAACCCCCTGCCCCAGCCCAGTGAAAGTGAATAAGGGTGGGGGAGAGCGAGCAGGAGCAGGGCCTTGGAAGAGCGGCGGGGCAGGGGTGTTCAGTTTTGTTTGATTAGCAAATTGGCAAGCCTAGCTACAAAGACTGTAGCAAGCAGTGTGAGCACTAAGAACAGGTATGGTATAGACAACAGTGGTTCTCAACCTTTCCAGGCTCTTGTACCCCTTTTAGGAGTCTGATTTGTCTTGCATACCTCCAAGTTTCTCTTCATTTAAAAACTGCTTGCTTACAAAATCAGACAAAAAATACAAAAGCATCACAACACACTATTACTGAAAAATTGCTTACTTTCTCATTATTACCATATAATTATAAAATAAATCAACTGGAATATTTATATTGTACTTACTTTTCAGTATATAGAGCAGTATAAACAAATCATTGTTGATATGAAATTTTAGTTTATACTGACTTCCCTACTGCTTTTTACATACCCTGTTGTAAGACTAGGCAAATATCTAGCTGAGTTGATGTACCCCTCGAAGACCTCTGCATTAACAAGGCTTTTAACAGTCCCATAACACATTCTCATAAACCAACTAGGGAAATGTGATCAGATTAAATTACTATTAAGTGCAATTGGTTGAAAGACCATACTCAAGAGTAGTTATCAGTATTTCACTGTCAAATTGGCAGGGCATATCTAGTGGAGCCCTACAGGGGGTCAGTTCTGGATCAGGTTCTATTCAAGATTTTCATTAATGACTTGGATAACCGAATGGAGAGTATGCTTCTAAAATTTGCGGACGACAAAGCTGGGAGGGGTTACAAGCACCTTCAAAGACAGGATTAGAATTCAAAATAACCTTGACAAATTGGAGAATTGGTCTGAAATAAGATGAAATTCAATAAAGTACAAAGTACTTCACTTAGGAAGGAAAAGTCAAATGCACAGCTACAAAATGGGGAATTACTGACTAGGTGATAGTACTGTTATAAAGGATCTAGGGGTTATAGTGGAACTCAGATTAAATATGAGTCAACAGTGTGATGCAGTTGTGAAACAGGCTAACATTCTGGGGTGTACAACAGAATTCTATGCAAGACATAGAAGGTAATTGTTCCACTCTACTCGGCCCTGGTGAGGCTTCAGTTGGAGTACTGTGTTGGGTTACCTAGAGAGGTGGTGGAATCTCCTTCCTTCGAGGTTTTTAAGGTCAGGCTTGACAGAGCCCTGGCTGGGATGATTTAGTTGGGAATTGATCTTGCTTTGAGCAGGGGGTTGGACTAGATGACCTCTTGAGGTCCCTTCCAACCCTAATATTCTATGAATTCCGGGCACTACATTTTTGGAAAGATATGGACAAATTGGAGAGAGTCCAAAGGGGATTGCCAAAAATGATAAAAAGGTTTAGAAAACGTGACCTATGAAGAAAGGTTAAAAAACAGCCGTTTTTAGTCTTGAGCATTGTCGACACATTAACTGCTGGCTGGGGAAGGCTAGTCCCCCAGTACCCCTTCTGCCTGAGGCTCTGCTCCTTTCGTGCCCCCCTGCCAGAACACCCCCCCCCCCCACTGCAGCTGCCAGCTCTGACCCTGGTTAGTGCCCCCAGCCCGGGAGCTGTGTCGAGCAGGAAGTAAGAGGGGGGGGATCATAGGGGCAGAGCCTGGGCAAGGCCACGCCTGGCTGTTTGGGGAGGCATAGCCTCCCCCAGACTAGGATACCTGCTGCCCATGGGCTTGAGAAAACAAGACTGAGAGGGGGAACTAATAAGAGTCTTCAGATATGGTAAGGGCTGTTATAAGGAGGACTGATCAATTGTCCCCAGTGTCCACTGAAGGTAGAACAAGAAATAATAGGTTTAGTCTGCAGGAAGGCAGATTTAGGTTAGATATTAAGAAAAAATTTCTAACCCTAAAAGTAGGTAAGCTCTGGAATAGGCTCCCAAGAGAGGCTATGAAATTCCTATCATTGGAGGTTTTTAAGAACAGGTTAGTTAAACAGATGTCAGGGATGGTCTATGTTTACCTGTATAAGGAATAGTTATAAAGAAACTGTTTTCATGTATCCTGAAATGGGAAGGAGTTCTCCCCCTCTCTGAACTGAGAGCCCATCAGTATTTCAAGTACTGTATATAAAATATATATTAATATTTGTGAGCATTTCACTGTACTTATCACTGTAGTAATTGAAAAATCTCAGAGGACTAAAGATACATAATTTAATTCAAGTGGTAAAACTCCTATTGACTTCAATGAGTGCAGAGTTAGGCCAACACTGAGTGTTTTGAAAATGTGCTTTTATTCATATCCTGGAGCAGCTATATTAAAATTTTTTTAGTTTGATTTGTAATCTTTTATCCTTTATTTAAAAGTTACAGATTCATTGCATTTAAGAATGCCATGAAGAATAAACAGAAACCTATAAAGTATCATATAACAATAATGGAACACACAACACAAAAGTGAAACACGATTTCAATGTTTGTATTCAAGTGCAGATTTATTGAGTCAAATACACCAAGCCTGTAATTCCACTGAAGCCAGTGGAGTTACATCAGAGATATTTTTGAGCCACTGTTATCCTTATAGAGAGAGCTAGAGTCCTGGAATTAAATCCTATCACTGGCAATTTTGCCTAAAATGTATGCCCCAGATTTGTCCTCAGAAACTTCGCGTGCACACACACCTGGGATGTGAGCATGGAGGTACATGTTACACTGCATCTGCTCTGTAGATTCTGTTTTTTTGGACTGGCAGAATATTTGCCTTGTCACATAAGTGGTAGGTGGAGTAAAGTTGACAGCTTGGTGGTGCATGCTTGCAACAAGAGCTCAAAATCTGATAAATGCAGTGTGTCAAAAATATCCCTGATGTAACTCCTTTTGTTAAAATTTTAATGTAAATGGATTTCTTTAATAAGACCCCTATTCAGGAGCCTAGAGAGAGGAGAAAAAGGGATCTTCCCCATGAGCAGCCTTCGTCATTTGAGTCCCTCTCATGTCAAGTCAATGCCCACAAACCAAACGATTCCACCACCTAGTATTTGTTATCACAATATAGTCAAACACAGAAGCTGGGCTTTTAAACACTCGTGCAGCCAACAATTTGTAGCTTACAGCTATGTTTGTAGCAGGAGATATTAAAGAATATATAAGGGGCATTTAGACTTGCAAACCTTGACAGTGTCTGATCTGTATCCAGAGTATTTTATAAGTTACTATCAGCTTATATATTTATAATGTATTAATTTAAAAAAATTCAATTGTATGCCCCAATTGTATATTCTGATATGCTTTTTTAAAAGTCATTTAAAAATTGTAAGGGTTTTTCCTGCACTCATGTTGCTATTTATCAGAGTCTTTTATACAGCTAAATGCCAGAAGGCACCATCATCTAGTATGACCTCCTGTTTTCACAGGCCATTAAACGTCACCCATATACCCTATGCTGAGCCCACTGACTTTAGTTGGACCAAAGTATTTCAGTCCTCAGAAAAGCCAAACTGAACTCTTGCTGAACTTTTTATCCATGTGCGTAACCCAAATGGAGTCAAAGTTAAGCACATGCAGGATCAGGGTCTGACTATGCAGGGAAAATAGGATGTGACCAAACACAAAATGCTGTCAAATGCCGCAAGCAAGCAGACTTTAAAAATATTTTTTGCTAACTTTTCAATAGTAATAATCTTAGCTGTTACTTTCGGGTCCAACATTTTAAAATATAAATCTCCCCTCCCCATTGCTGGTCTCTACTGCAGAGATAGCCACATTTCACTAAGGCTTCGAGAGCCCGTGACAGGGCAAAGTCCTGCCCCTGTCTTCTACTGTCTCTACACAAACTGTTTGAAGACCTTCAGTTGTTAACTACCACCACATAGTTTATTTACATTGCTATTCCCACCATACATCTCATTTATAGCACCAGTTTTTCCTCAGCCTTCTATTGAGGAGAGGAAAGAGATCTCCACCAAGAGATCTTCTTGGTTCTGGTGCCACAAGCCTGCCTCTCCCCTAGCACTTCTTTCCTGTGCCTTGTTCTACCCTCTGCATTAATGGGCTAATTGGCTCTTTAGTCCTTACCAGCCCATTCTAATCCACTAATTGGGCAGAGTCAGGTATGGGGAAAGAAGGGGGAATTAATTGGTGTTTAATTGATCAGAGTGCTGGCTCAGCTACTGGTTCCCAGGGCTCTGTTAGAGCCTTCATAATGAGTGGTGCTCTATCACTGTAAACTATTATTATACTAAGTAATGCTGAAATACATCATTGCATAAGTTCTAGGGCATGGCTGTTAGGAGGAAAACAAAGAGAAGATTAAACAATAACTTTGTTGCAGAACCTGTATTACAGATGGAGGCAAGAGGCTTTTAAAATGAAAAAACATCTTTGAGGCTGGTCTCACATATATTGTGATTACACCAGTATAACCAGTGGTGAGCTGAAGCCGGTTCGCACTGGTTCAAAACCGGTTGTTAAATTTTGAAGCAGTTTTAGAACCGGTTGTTAACCTGCTTCCCTGCGAGGGGGCGCTGTGGCTTTGATGGGCTCCAGCCAGGAAGTGATGTAATTCCTCCTCCGGCCGCCAGGGGCGCTGCACTGCGGGAGCCATGTGGGCCACCGCCTGGCCCTGGGCACAGGCCCTGTTGCTGCTGCTGCTCCCCCAACCCCTGCCCTGGGGCTCCCGCTGCTGCCTGGTGGGTCCCCAGCTGCTCTGTTGGGCCTGGGCTGCGTCCTGCTGCTCGGGCTGCTCCAAGCCGCTCTCCCCATGAGTACCTGCCACCCTGCCCGCAGCCAGCCCCTGCCCACACCAGCCTGCACCCCCTGCCCTGCCTGCAGCCAGCCCCTGCCGCACCCCCTGCCTGCAGCCAACCCGTCCCCAGCCAGCCCCTGCCGCATCCCCCTGCCCTGTCTCCAGCCAACCCTGCCGCACCCCCCTGGGGCCCTGCCCGAAGCCAGCCAGCCCCACACCCCCTGTCCTGCCTGCAGCCAGCCCTGCACCCCCTGCCTCCAGCTAGCCCTGCCCCACGCCCGTCTGCAGCCGGCCCCACGTCCACTGGTGCCCTGCAGTTCCCAGGGCAGTAACCCTGGGAACCCGCTTCAATGAGGGGGGCAGGGAGCAGCTGGGACCCACACATGTGCACACCCTAGGGTGACCAGACAGCAAGTGTGAAAAATCAGGACGGGGGTGGGGAGGTAATAGGAGCCTATATAAGAAAAAGACCCAGAAATCGGGACATCTGGTCAACCTAGCACACCCCCAGGGAGTGGCGGGGACCCACACTTGTGAAACGGAGCTTATTTCTAGTTCAGGCCAATCTTTTTAAAAAAGAACTTTAGGGGGGGTTAACATACATCCGTATTTTCCCAGACATGTCAGGCTTTTTGGTTCTTAAGTTGCCGTCCGGGAGGAATTTTTAAATTTTAAATACTCCTGGGAAAATACGCACATATTTTTTATCATTAAGTATGACTCCCAATGACTCAATGCATTGCCACTTCTTATGGAAAAAGGTACAAAAAAATACATACTGTGGCACATCCCTTAAATCAGAACTTTTTATAGGGAACCGGTTGTTAAGATTTTGGCAGCTCATCGCTGAGTATAACCCCATTGATCTCATCCTCAGCTGCACCCAGTATCTGCTGAATGCAGCTGAAGCATCACATTAGTTTGTAGCTCCCTGAGCTTAGGACCTGATTTAGCTCCTGCTATATTTTTAGAGCAGCCCAGGCATTGCTCTAAAGTAAACAACTGGCTGTGGCACTCCAAAGGGCCAGTCACAAATTGCCAGAGTGCAACATAGTCTAGGCATGTCTCCCTGTCCCCCCACTGCCTTTATACTGGCAGCTGCAGAGGACACGGGCCATACCCAGGGAATTCCTATGTAGAGTGAGCTAGATGCTCACCAGGCCCTTTGCTTGACAGAAACAGCACAAAAAGATCAGAGCTAGTCTGAGACCACTGACTTCAGAGTCACTTCTAATTGGCTGATTCAGCAGAGATCAAAATCATGCCCTCTGTCACTATTCAGATATTGTTCTCATGTTCCAATTTATTCTGTTAAAGATTGTATTGTCTTTTTATCCCAGCACAGTGAGAAGCAGGAAATTATGTTACATGACCAGAAGCTCGGATAAAGATTTTTATTTTGTACAACTCTGGTGGAAATTACTTATGAGGATTCTTATACAAATGCATTTACTTTGCTCAGGCCACATGGAGGAACTTTTCTAAGCTGATACGAATTTTGATTTCTTATGTTAATCACTTTTGGACAGATTCTGTTATTAGTTACGGATTTAAATCTGATTAACTATGTTAGCATCTGTGCAATTACTCTGGATTTACACTGGGGCAATACAGCAGAATCTGTCCCATAAAGCTTAGATTTTTTCAGTGTCCAGGAAAGCTAATATTCTGGATTTATCTGCACTCTCTCAATACCTGATCAACTATCTTCCTTTACTGTTGCTCAGAAATTAAAAATAAGTGTTTTTTATATTTAGAATTAAGTTTTCATTTAATTGTATAAATAGAGCAGTGTAATCTTACACACACGTTAGTCAAGTTAGTTATAGATCACTCTGGGGTAGGCTCGGATTTGTGCTCGTCACCTTTAGCGGGATTCAGTTACATACAACTTTTATTTTCAGATCTTAAACTTCAAGATCAGACTCAGATTATGCTTTGTGTCATCAGCAAGAAACAGTGTATATTGTCATACCTGTTTTTGTGAATAGTGGGCTGGAAAAAGAAAAGCGTAAGACTACAGGTGGCTCAGAGCTCATGTGTCAGTTTTTGTTGGGATTTCCACATACAGTGTGCCCTTGAGGAATATACTATACTGAGAAAAATTGGATAAGGTAAAAACAAATATAAAATCTGAATCTCATATCTAATCAAGCAGTTTTAATTTGGTCTATTGGCATAAGGCTGCCCTAAACCTAGCAGATCCAGCATGGGCAGGGATTCCCTCTGCATAGGGAAATCCTCCAATGAGGTAGAGCTACCATAAAGGCTCCTACATTGCCCTGCTGCTCCCACCCCCACCCCAGTGCTGGGATGGCCAAGGGAAAGAACCGTAGGCAGGGTATCCCTATGATCAGCAGACCCTGAAGACTGTTGGCAGCCACCACAGCTTAGAGCAACCTTGGGGCTGCTCCAATACCTGCTGATTACTATACCAGCGCAGAACCAGTCTCAGAGCCAGAGGGGGTGCAAAGGAAGCCTTTGTAGCGCCCATCCTCGGTTCACCAAATACTCTGTGGGTGCATCTGAGAATCAGGCCCTCTGGGTCCAAAGATTCACTGAGAGTTTTATCTTTGTAAGGACAGTAGGACCACACCCACTAATGGGAGTTTTGCGTATGGAACAGCTGCAGGATAAGATCTTGGGAAAAATAAGCCTGGCTACTGAGTAGAGATCCTTGTTGAGAACTATCTTGCTCTTCCCTCATGTGTTTACTTAAGACAACTTTTCTCCCCGATAAAATGGTTACTTACCTGTTTGTAACTGTTGTTCTTTGAGATGTGTTGTACATGTCCCCTCCACTAAATATGTGCACTCCTGGTGCACAGTTCTCAGAGATTTTTTTCCTTCAGCAGCACCCATGGGGGCAGCATGAGCACTCTGGTGCCTCATGCAGGTATAAAGGGTCATGCTACCCCTGGCCCCCCGTCAGTTTCTTCCTATTGGAATCTTTCTGGTAGAGAGGGAAAGGAGGGCAGGTCATGGACTAGACGTGCAACAGATCTTAAAGAACAGTTACCAAAAGGTAGATAATCAGTTTTTCTTTTGAGTGACTGCACATGTCCAATTCCATGGTAGGTGTCCATTCTATGGTAGGGGACTCGCAAGTGGCTTGAATGGAGATGGATTCATAGTCTACTTGAACATGGATTGTAGGATCACCCATCCAAATCTGGCATTGTCTCTAGATTGATGAGAGATGGCATAGTGAGATTCAAATGTATGGAGCGATGACCAGGTTGTTACCTTACAAACATGCAAAATGGATACATCCAGAAAGGCTGCAGAAATTGCCTGTGACCTGGTTGAGTGGTCCACCACTTCACTTGGAGGTGAAATATGAGCCAATCAGTGGCATAAATGAAAACTGCCAGACATCCAGGAAGAGATCCTCTGAGTGGATATTGGGTTGCCCTTTACTCTGTCTGAAAACTACAATAAAAAGAGTGGAGATGAAGACTTGAAAGGCCTAGACTGATCCAGGGAAAAAGCCAAAGCTCTACTAACATCTAGAGTTTGGAGCTTTTCTTCCCTTTTTACTCAAATGAGGCTTTGGAAAGAAAATTGGTAAATAAACTGCTTGATTAATCTGAAATTCAGCCACTTTAGACAAGAATTTTGTGTGAGGTCAAAGAAAAACCTGGTCCCTAAAAAAAAAAAATTATAGGGAAGCTTTGATACTAAAGCTCACAGCTCCCCTAGTCACCTTGTCCAGGAGAGAGCAACCATGAAAGCCACTTTCATAGACAGGGGTAACAGAACAAAGCGCTAGTGGCTCAAAGGGGCGATCCATCAACTTTGCTAGAACTAAGTTTAAACTCCACTGTGGAAGCAGGCTATGAGCCTATGGGTATAATCTGAGCAAACCCTTTAGAAATCTGATGGACATAGGGTTGGAAAAAAATTGATTGGTTATCCACAGGAGGGTGGAAAGCAGCCAAATGGACTCTGATGGAACTAAGAGCTAACCCTTATTGTTTCAGAAACAAAAGATAGTCCAAGATACAGCAAATTGGAGCTTGAGCTAAGGAGACCTCTTTATAATGGATCAAATGGAGAATATCTTCCATTTAGCAAGGTAATTAGATGTACTCGAAGGCTTTCTACTATTTAGTAGCACTTCATGGCAACAACCTGGGGAAATGTTTGCTTTTAGGGAGGGCAGGAAGCATCCATGCTGTCAGGTGGAGGTCCTGAAGGCTGGGATGAAGGAGGTGGCCATGGTCCTTGGACATCACTGCAACATCTCTCGGGAATAGCAGCAGAGATCTGACTGATGGGGATTAGTCGAGTCAAAAACCAGCGTGGATAGGGCCACGCGGGGGCTATTAGAATAAGGTGAGTGGAATCTTGCTTGACTTTGTCCAGGAGCAGAACTGGAGGGAAGGCATACAGCAAACCTTTTGACCAGGGTAGGAGGAAAATGTCTGTCCATGAACCTAGGCTGTGACCTGCTTGGGAACAAAAAGGATGACATTTTTTGTTTCGTGTTGTTGCAAACAGGTCTATTTGGGGAGTCCCCCACTACTGGAAAATGGACCTGGACACATCTGTCTGAAGAGATTACTCATGGTGACCTGGAAACAACCTGCTCAGGTGGTCTGCCGGAGTGTTTTGAACTCTCAGAAGGTAAGCAGTTTTCAGGTTGATGGAATTGGTGATGCAGAAATTCCAAAGGAGGATTGCCTCCTGCCATAATTTTTTAAATCCCCTCACCCCCATTCACACGCTTGTTTGCTTACCTAGAACATAGATAACACAGCAACTGAGTACCAAAAAATTCCACCCTTTGATATGTGGAAAGAACACCATTCAAGCTAAATGGATGGCCCAAAGCTCCCTGATATTGATATGGATACTTATGTCCCCTTCAGACTCGGGGTCTTTGGTTTTCTCAGCATCTAAGTGAGCTCTCCAATCTAGACCTGATGCATCTGTGACTAGAGTGAGTGACTGCTGTGGAGGGGCAAAGGGGACACCCTCACAAACATTTGTAGATTCTACCCACCAGTCCAGGGAGGAGACCACCTGAGCAGGTACTTGAACCACCATGTCCTTCTGATGATGCGCCGGTGAGTACAACCCCGTATTTCTGAGGTGTAGCCTGGCATGCTGCACCATATAAGTGCACACTACTATGTGTCCTAGAAGTCTGAGGCAATTCCAAACCACGGTGACATGGTATGCCTTTAGATCTAGAGCAATGACCCACTTGTTTGAATCCTCAGCTCCAGCAGGAAAGCCATGGTCTTTGTAGAGTCCAGGACTGCCTGCAATGAATTCTACTCTTTGGGCAGGCATCATGAGAAATTTTTCAGTATTAAGAGCCCTTGTGTGTTGAAAGTGGACTGAATAGTGGCTATGCTGGAGAGTGCCTGAGACCTGGACTGGCCTCTCACTAGATGGTCATGCAGGTAAGGGAACAGACTCCTTACCTTTGCAGGAATGCCACTACTACAGCCATGCATTTCATGAGTACGTAAGGGGCTGCTGACAGGCCAAAAGGCAGTACTGCAAATTGGTAGAAGGACCCATTGACCATGAATCTGAGAAATTTTCTGTGGCTCTGGTGAACAGCCACATGAATATAAGCGTCCTTTAGGTTGAGAGCAGCATATCAGTCCCCAGAATCTGAGGAAAGGATAGACAATATAGTAACCATCTGGTATTTTGTTTTCTTTAAGCACTTGTTTAAGATCTAAAATAGGCCTGAGACCCCTCCCCCATTTGCCTTTGTGATCAGGAAATAAAAGAAATAAAATCCTTTCCCACTGAATGACATGGGAACTTCCTGTATGACGAGGAGGAGTGACTGGACCTCCTGAAGTAGTGTGCTCTCGTGAGAGTGGTCCCTGAAGAGGGACAGGGAAGGAGGTGTAAATTGGAGATAGAAATAAATTGAAGGGGTATCCCAGTTCCACCATGCTTAAGACCCACTGATCCATGTTGATGTGGGTCCAAGCACTTAAAAAGTGGGACAGGTGGTTGGCAAAAATTGGGGTGGGGGGAAAGATGATACTCTGGGAAGTAGTAGACTGCTCTCGACCAACTGGTCAAAACGATAGTTTAGAGAACCCAGTTTGCCTAAAAGAACTGGTAGCTGTACAAGAGATAGGAGGAGGAAGATGCTGCTTGTAACCCCTGCCTCCCTCTTTGGGCAGGTCCTGGGAACACAGCAAAAAAGGCTGAAGCCATTGGGACTGCTGTGGGCAGAACAGCTTTCTTGTTGCTGCTGGTGTATAAATTCCTAGAGATTTAAGGATTCAAGGGTGATCCTTTATGACTATGAACCTGCTCATCTAGCTTATTGGAAAAGAGCGAGTGGCCTTCAAATGGGAGGTCTTGCATGGTTTATTGCGCATCCAGGGGAAGATCGGATGACTGCTGCAGCCAAGATGAACACTGCATAGTGATGGCAGAAGTCTTAACTTGAGCCACAGAGTCTACTGCATCCTGGCTTGCTTGCAGTGCTGTTTTGGCAATTAATTTGCCCTCCTCCACCATAGCAGCAAAGTCTTGCTTTGCTTCATCGGGAAACTTGTCTTTGAACTTCAGGATATCATCCCATAGGCTGAAATCATATTGACCCACAGAGCCTGCTGGTTCACGATCCTAAGCTGTAAACCTCCTTTGGAATAAAGTTTCCTGCCAAACAAGTCTAGCTTTTTTGCTTCTTTTCTTTTGGGGTGGAGGCCTGGTTTCTAAGTCCCTGGTAGCTGCTGGTGCTAATAAAAAAGAGGAAGTCTGGAAGAGGGTGGTTATAGAAGTGCTCAAATCCCTGTGAAGTGACAGAATATCTTCTCTCCATCCTTTTAGCAGTGGGAGACTGACATATCAGGGTACAATTCAGACTACTGAGGGGCTGTGTCACTCATGCCTTGCAACCCTGAGTGCCTTACAATACCTTGCTGAAGTAGCTCCCATCTGGGCTGCTCAAAATACCCTTCCATTATGCAAGCCACACCCTGAGTGTCTGTGTAGAACAGCAGCCTGCCAGTTACATCCTGGCTCTCGTCATCCTTGGTTACACTGCAGAATGACCCCAATGCACTCCCAGTTCCAGATTTTCCCCTGGAAATGTATGTCCTGTACTACCCAGCCCTCTTCTGGACAATACAAATATATTAAGTGTTATTCCTTAAAGAGAATATGCCATTTTATTACCTTAAAGGTAGTAACCCAGACACTTCACTTAAGCACACTGGATTAGATAAAATGAGTTTATAACTACAAAAAGATAGATTTAAGAGAGTACAAGATTTTAAATGGGTACAAATAAAAAAGAATAAAAATCAGGGATGGTTACAAAAAAAAAAATGAAGATAAAGTGTTTACTAGTGCCTAACAAGCTATACTAGATTCAAGCAAAATTTCTCACCACATGCCTCCAGCAACATTACTGACCAAACTCTTCAGGTCAAGAGTCCCCATCCTTCACCCCCGAGTCCAATGGCTCTTTTTCTTTGTCTGCCTGTCTCCAGCATCACACCTAAGAAGAGAGAGGGGGTCCCTTGGGGTGTTTGTCCCCTCTTTTTATAGTTTAAGTCCTCTTCTTGAAAAAAGATTTCCAGCTGAGAACCAGAAGACAGAGTATATGTGGAAGGATATTCCTTGCTGGGCAACAGGTTCTAGCCCAGGGACCCTATAACAAGCAGCCATGGTCTCTGTGCAATCCTACCTCTTGCTGCTGTTTCCCTAGGCTTCTTCTTACATCACTAGCTCCCACCCTCTCTGGGGTTTGGGAGTCTCTAACTCCCTTCACTCAGGGAATAACTGCAGCCTTTCCCAGCAGCGCTCTGTCTGCAGCCAGCTATCTGGCTTTATACAGGCCCCACCTGCTCCTCCTGCACTGCTGAACCTGTTTCTAATTAGCTGCCTCCTGCCTAAAGCTCCTCTGCTTGCAGCCTAATTAGCAGATTGGTCCCACCTGGCCTCATCCAGCTCTTGCTGGGCTAGTGTGGGGAGTCCATCCCATCACAAAGTCATAAAAACCTAAAACAAAATAGTTATCCTTTTCCTTTAAGGCCCAAACATACAGACGAGTCTCATCTTACGCGGGGGTTCCGTTCCACTGTTAGCACGTAAAGCGAAAACCGCGTATAGTCAAAATTACATTGAGTTGAATGGCGGGCGGAATTGTCCGCACTACAGGTATAGTATTAAAATTGTTATTTTTCTCTTTTTTTTTTTGTTATTTTTGCCAACCGCGTAAAGCTGAAATCGCGCATCTTAAATGCGCGTAAGATACGACAGACCTGTATTTACAACAGGGCTCCACTGGGTTATAGTCCACAATAAATATCTACATTGTGGCTCTTTTCAGTCAAACCTCACAGGTAGACAGGAAAGTCCTGATTCTCTTCTCATTTCCATGCTTCTCTCTTGCAACACATTCCTTTTGGTTCTAAATGCCCCTACACATCAACTCAAAGCGGCAACAGACAGACAAAGCAACCAGAACAACATATGCAAAACCTGCAGACATATCTCACTGTTCTACAATCTACATATCTACAATCAGGGCCGGCTCCAGGCACCAGCCCTCCAAGCATGTGCTTGGGGCGGCGGCACCTGGACACGGGCGGCGCTCACCCGGGGAGAGTGGGGCCCCGGCCGGGCACTCTGCCCTCCTCCCGGCACTCCGGCCGATTGGGGAGAGCGGGGCCGCCCTCCCATGGCGCTCCGGCCAGTCGGAAGAGCGGGGCCCAGCCGGGCTTGCCACCCTGCCCCCGGCGCTCCGGCCGGCCAGGGAGAGCGGGGCCGCGGCCGGTCTCTCCGCCCTCCTCCCAGCGCTCTGGCCGGTCGGGGAGAGCGGGGCCCCAGCCGGGCTCGCGCCCTCCCCCGGCGCTCCAGCCGCCGGGGACAGTGGAGCCGCGGTGGGCTCGCTGCCCTCCCCCGGCGCTCTGGCCGGCCGGGAAGAGCGGGGCTGCCCTCCCCCGGCACTCCGGCCGGCCGGGAAGAGCGGACCCATGGCCGGGCTCGCCGCTCTCCCCTGCCGCGCTCCTGGGCGGGGGGCAGCAGGGGGCTTTTTTGCCTGGGGCAGCAAAAAAGCCAGAGCCGGCCCTGGTTACAATGATCAGCATCCTCCACAACACACATTTCAAGATCCATGAATCCTCCCCTGCCTATCACAACAAGTGGTGAATCTCATCCAGGTGCCAATAACAACTATGTGGGTGAAACCAGCCAATCACTACGCTCTCAAATGAACTCACACAAGAAAATCATAAAAGACAAAAACACCATATCACCTGTGGGTGAACACTTTTCACAAAATGGTCACCACATATCTGACTTATCAGTCCTCATCCTCAAAGGAAACCTGCATAACACTTCCAAAATAGGAGCTTGGGAGCTTAAATTCATAACTTTGCTAGACACTAAAAATCATGGTCTTAATAAAGACACTTGATGTATGGTTTATTACAACAATCTGTAACCCACTACCCCCCCCCCTTTTGTCCTATAAGCCCTTCACCTTGAATGGTGCCTTAGTTTAGCATAAGTACTCTAAGCACATATTCTATCTGTTCAACATGCATTTAGCTGTGTGTGACATTCTATACCTTGGGGGAGTGTGCTGTAACCCCCATATTCCTCATTTTCATATAATCGTGATCTTACGTATAAAACATGCCTTTTAAGGTATCAGGAGAAAGGTCATGATCTCTTGAAAGTAATTTCTCTATCCATATATTATCATTAATGCATATGAAGTTATGAGAATTGTGTAGTATGGTTGTCACTAAAACATGCTGTAAGTTGGGGGAATCAGCCAGATATTAGCTCCCCAGAGGCAACAGCAAGGAAAGTAACCAACACCCAGGCAAGGTGTCAAACAACCCATCAACAGCCATTGTCCAGCAAGGGAGCTACAATGCAATGACTCACCTGCATGAGGCCACACCAGGTGAATTGCTCAGCCTTGCTTAGAGAGACTCAGTAATGCTCATCTGACTCTGAAGTGGGGGGGCAAAGCCAAGGGGGAAGAAAGGACCTGATAAAAGGAAGAGACGTTTGCCATGCTCTTCCTCTCTCTTCCACCTACATCTACAGACATCACCACCAAGCGACTGTAGCACTGATCAAAGGGGAGAGCCTGACTGAAGAGCAACCAGCCAGCCTGTGGTGAGAAGCATCTAAGTTTGTAAGGGCACTGAAAGTGTTAAGATCAGCTTAGAATGCGTTCTGTTTTTATTTCATTTGACCAGATCTGACTTCTTATGCTTTGACTTATAATCACTTAAAATCTATCTTTATAGTTAATAAATCTGTTTGTTTATTCTACCTGAAGCAGTGTGTTTGGTTTGAAGCTTGTCAGAGGATCCCCTTGGGAGAACAAGCCTGGTACATATCAATTTCTTTCTTAAATTGACAAACTCATATAAGCTTGCAGCATCCAGTGGGCATAACGGGACACTGTAAGACAGAGGTTCCTAGGGTTGTGTCTGGGACCAGAGATATTGGCTAGTGTCATTCGCTTGCAAGTATCTGGGAGCAGCTTACATGCCAGAGGCTGTGTGTGAACAGCTCAGGAGTGGGGGTTCTCACAGCAGAGCAGGGTAAGGCTGGCTCCCAGAGACAAGGATTGGAGTGGCCTAGCAGATCACCGGTCCAGATAACACCAGAGGGGAACGTTGCACTGTGACACTCTGAGTACCATTCCCAGACCTGAAGAAGTCTGTGTAGCTTGAAAGCTTCTCTCTCTAACCAAATAGAATTTGGCTCATAAAAGATATTACCTCACCCACCTTGTCTCTCAAGGAATCATCTGTCTATTATGAATGATGCTATCACCAGTAGTACTTTCTAGGAAAACTTTATTGTTGTTTGTTTCCCTAAGCCTAATTATTTTGCATAGATATATCCTGTAAACAGCAGTTACACCTAAGAGTTAAGTCAGAGACACTGAGGCTCCAAATCCTGCAAGTGGCTTCATGCAGGCAGACTCCTGTGTGCAGAACTCCACTGATGTAATTGTGCTCTTTGTAGGTACAGAGGTCTGCTCACAAGAAGCTAGTTGCAGGATCAAGGGCTTAAGGCTTACCAGTGGTACGCTCACCTGCTTTAAAAACAAAAACAAAAAACATCCTGCATCACAATTAACTATAAACACTTCTCCAAGATCCAATTCCCTACACATTCAACCAAACAGAATTGTAGGACTCCAAAAGGATTATCTGGCAATTTCTAATGTTACAGCAGCCACCATCTCCTCATTCAAACCACTCTAAGACATTTATATGAAGCCTGTCAAATTTCTGAGTGACAGGTTTGAGATGTATCTAAATGATATCCATCACTATATTGAGTTTTGACCAATCACCTGGCCATCCACACATTGTGTGTATAAATGTGTATTTGTCTACCTCAGAACTCATCGGCTTCTGTGAACATAATAGACTCACATATGTGTTTCATATAGGGAAGGGCATAAGCCATTTGTAGGATTATCACCCTTTCGATTTTGCCATTTAAAGGGCAAATGTCACAAGCCAGGGACCTCTAAAATTCTAATCCTTCCAAGCCTATGTATAAAATATAATGTGGGTAAATGTCAATTTCACCAGACCAACAAACTGATAATCAACATTGAAAGTGAAGCAAAGTGAGAAAAATGTTGCTTGAGAACTTATTAGAGTTTGATGTAAGGCTATTTATTTTGTTGTGAGTTTTTTTTGTTGTGCCAGTTTTTATTTTAATGATTATAAAGCTTTAACTTATTGAATCTCAACATCCATTGTAATTAAATAATTGATTCCCACCCATAATTTCCTGCTATTGTGAAATTTTAAATTGATTAAAATGGAAAAAATTCTTAAAAATAAACATTGCTGTTAGCTGTCAAAATGATAAAATAAACGTTGACTTCCGCCAAGCCTGTTTACAAGCATCAAACACAAGCAATGACTCAAGCCTGAAGGACCCTTAGAGGCAGAAGCCCACACAGAAATCCCTCTGGATGGACAAAGAAAAGAGAAAAAAGTAATAGCAATTTTTTTTTTTTTTAGTACATCCAAAGCACAAAGCCTGCTAAGCAACCAGTGGGGCCACTGGACAATCGAGGTGCTAAAGGAGCACTCAAGGATGATAAGGCCATTGTGGAGAAACTAAATGAATTCTTTGCATCGGTCTTCACGGCTGAGGATGTGAGGGAGATTCCCCAAACCTGAGCCATTCTTTTTAGGTGACAGATCTGAGGAACTGTCCCAGACTGAAGTATCATTAGAGGAGGTTCTGGAACAAATTGATAAATTAAACAGCAATAAGTTACCAGGACTAGATGGGATTCACCCAAGAGTTCTGAAGGAACTCAAATGTGAAACTGCAAAAGTACTAACTGTAATCTGTAACCTATCATTTAAATCCGCTTTTGTACCAGATGACTGGAGGATAGCTAATGTGACACCAATTTTTTAAAAGAACTCCAGAGGTGATCCTGGCAATTATAGGCCTGTAAGCCTGACTTCAATACCGGGCAAACTGGTTGAAACTATAATAAAGAACATATAAACATAATTTGTTGAGGAAGAGTCAACATGATTTTAGTAAAGGGAAACCATGCCTCACCAATCTACTAGAATTCTTTGCAGGGATCAACAAGCATGTGGACCAAGGGGATCCAGTGGATATAGTGTACTTAGATTTTCAGAAAGCCTTTGACAAGGTCCCTCGCCAAAGGCTCTTACGCAAAGTAAGCTGCCATGGGATAAGAGAGATGATGCTCTCATGGATTGGTAACTGGTTAAAAGATAGGAAACAAAGGGTAGGTATAAATGGTCAGTTTTCAGAATGGAAAGAGAGAAATAGTGGTGTCCCCCATGGGTCTGTTCTGGGATCAGTCATATTCAACATACTCATAAATGATCTGGAAAAAGGGGTAAACAGTGAGGTGGCAAAATTTGCAGATGATACAAAATTACTAAAGATAAGACCCAGGCAGACTGCAAAGAGCTACAAAAGGATCTCTCAAAACTGGGTGACTAGGCAACAAAATGGCAGATGAAATTTAATGTTGATAAATGCAAAGTAATGCACATTGGAAAGCATAATCCCAACTATACATATAAAATGATGGGGGTATAAATTAGCTGTTAGCTGAAAGAGATCTTGGAGTCATTGTGGATAGTTCTCTGAAAACATACACTCAATGTACAGTGGCAGTCAAAAAAGTGAACAGAATGCTGGGAATAATTAAAAAAGGGATAGATAATACGACAGAAAATATCATGTTGCCTCTATATAAATCCATAGTATGCCCACATCTTGAATACTGCATGCAAATGTGGTTGCCCCATCTCAAAAAAGATATTGGAATTGGAAAAGGTTCAGAAAAGGACAACAAAAATTATTAGGGATCTGGAACGTCTTCCGTATGAGGAGAGACTAATAAGACTGGGCCTTTTCAGTGTGGAAAAGAGATGGCTAAGGGGAGATATGATTGAAGTCCATAAAATCATGACTGGTGTAGGGAAAGTAGATAAGGAAGAGTTGTTTACTACTTCTCAGAACTCAAGAAGTAGGCATCACCAAATGAAATTAATAGGCAGCAGGTTTAAAACAAACAAGAGGAAGTATTTCTTCACACAACGCATAGTCACCTTGTGGAACTCCTTGCCAGGGAATGTTGTAAAGGCCAAAACCGTAACAGGGTTCAAAAAAGAACTAGATAAGTTCAAGTAGGATAGGTCCATCAATGGCTATTAGCCAGGATGGGCAGGTTGCCAGATGCTGGGAATGAGTGACAGTGGATGGATCACTTGGCGATTACCTGTTCTGTTCATTCCCTCTGGGGCACCTGGCATTGGCCACTGTTGGATGACAGGAGACTGGACTAGATGGACCCTGGGTCTGACCCAGTAGGGCCGTTCTTAGGGCAGGAGAACGGGAGGGAGCGCCGACAGCGAGCCTAGCGCAAGGTAAGCGTCTGCAGCCTGCGATCTAGCTTGGCCCCACACTCGCACGGAGCAGCACAGCACAAACCTCCTAGGCAGAGAGAGGCCGCTGTGTCTTTTCAAGGACAGAACCGGAGGAGGGGCCGGGAGGAGGGGCAGAGCAGAGAGAACGAGGAGGCGTGAAGGCGGCAGGGGCTGGGCACAGAGGAGGAGCAGGTGCGCGGCGGGAGAGGCTGCTGGGCTCGGCATGGTGCTGCTGGTGGTGATGGGAGTGAGCGGCTCGGGCAAGTAGGTGCTTTCCCCTCCCCGGGGGCGCGCGGACTGCCCCAGGCACCGGAGCCCCTGCGGGGGAAGCTCCTCGCCTGGACGGCTCCATCCGGGTCCCTCCCTGCGGTCGGTGGGTGGGCTCGGCTCCCCCGCGTGTCTGGCCCCGGCCCCGCTGAGGGCGCGCTGTCCCGGGCGTGGCCTGAGGAAAGCGGGTGGCCCCCACTGCAGGGTCTCAGCCTGCCCCCTCCTGGGCGAGGGCCAGGCGGACCAACCACTGGCTCGGGGCCCTAGCCCAAGCCGGGGCCCCTTCAGGCTGCAGCTCTAGGGCTCCCAGCATTGCCCTGGCTGACAGGGAACTAGCTGTGCAGTAACCAGGAGCTTGGTTGCTTTGCCCTCAGCACCACGCGTCTTTTAAAGGGGCATTTCCTCCTGTCTGTAAAGGGGAAAAGTCTTCTGAAACCTGCGCTGTTGCAGGGGCTTTGGGACAACAACTGAAGACTTAACCCAAAGGCTGTCTGTGCTGTGGTACATCTCCTGCGAAGGCACTTTTCAGTAGTTCGTGGTTTTTCATTCTTCAGAGGGGAAAAACATAAACCACACCTGCACTAAGGAGCCTTTGGTGTTTTACACCCATACAAGTATGGAGGGTGACTCAGGCCCCTCATTACAGTCAGAAGATACATTTCCTTGAGCCCACGGTGACTAAAAGCCAGTCTAGCTTTGTGTAATTTTCACACTGTTCCTGTGCTAGGCTATGGTACACCCTGCATGTGCTATCAGTGGATTTTGTTTAATTTAGTGAAGAGTTGTTGCTGACGGAAGGGTGGCTTTATTTTTATTTTATTTCTGTGCTTTGAACAATATTCAGTTTCTTCTGTTTTATCACTATATAAACAATTTTAAAAACTAGCTCGTGAATAACAAATGGACACAAGTGAGGAGTTAAGGCTAAAGTTTCCCTTTTGTTTCCTGATATTTCAGCACACATCAGCAACTGTTCAGGTAGCTAGCTACCCATTATGCACTGTGGGGCTTAATAGGGATAACTGCGGCCTTAACACTCTCATTTAATTGCTCTTGTTGGGTTAGAATAGACCAGGGGTCGGCAACCTTTCAGAAGTGGTGTGCCGAGTCTTCATTTATTCACTCTCATTTAAGGTTTCGCATGTCAGTAATAGATTTTAACATTTTTAGAAGATCTCTTTCTATAAGTTTATAATATATAACTAAATTATTGTTGTATGTAAAGTAAATAAGTTTTTTAAAATGTTTAAGAAGCTTCATTTAAAATTAAATTAAAATGCAGAGCCCCTGGGACCGGTGGCCAGGACCCAGGCAGTGTGAGTGCCACTGAAAATCAGCTCGCGTGCCGCCTTTGGCACACATGCCATAGGTTGCCTACCCCTGGAATAGACCTTTGACTGTTTAACTTGACTTGTATCTACAGTACTTTGCTTTGAAGATGATGTCAGTGACACTGTGGTAGAGAGGGGATCTCAGATCAAGGGACAAGGGGAGAAATCAGGTTTAGAGGGTTGAGCAGGGCCTACCTATTCTACCTGACCACTGTCCTTATTATAGGAGTTCCTGCATTAGTATTATCCGAATGCTGAATTAGTATTATCCTATACAGTTTACCTCAAAGCATAGAGACACCCCTATGGCTGTGATTTCCCCCACTAAAGGGTTTGGAGGGTGACAACAAGTATGAAGCATTGGCAGGAAAGCTTCTGATTTAGTGACTGGGAAGCTTTTCCCTGGACTTGTAACTAAGTAAAAAGGACCAAATAACTTGGGACTCACAGCTGTGCCTGCTCCCGTCCACCTTTTTTTATTTTTTCAAAAGACCTTGACAAGAACTTTCAAGGGTGGACTTCCCCACACAAGATTCCACACTACTGTAACTCTTGTTAGCTTGAAAAGAGCTTGGAGAAGACTTCTTTCAGAACGCACCAGGATTTGGCTTGACTGGGATAAAAGGTGTGTTGTTAGAACATGTTAGCTCAGGAGTTCTCAAACTAGGGGTCGGGACCCCTCAGGGGGTCGTGAGATTATTCCATGGGGGGGTCACGAGCTGTCAGCCTCCACACCAAACCCCTTTTTGCCTCCAGCATTTATAATGGTGTTAAATCTATTTTTTTTTAAAAAGTGTTTTTAATTTATAAGGGGGGTGGTCACATGCACAGGTTTTCTATGTGAAAGGGGTCACTAGTACAAGAGTTTGAGAACCACTGTTTTAGTTTGAATCTTAGGATCTTCTGAAGAACTGGAAAAGAGACAAGAGTGTAACTTGTAGCATAATAACTTCTCATTAGTTCTATGGAGAGGTTAAAAAGAGCAGAAAGGAATCAAAAGAGGAAAACTAAGGAATATGATTAAAAGTGGTACAAAGGAGAATATCACAAACCAGTATATGACAGATTTAAGAACATCAAACAAAGCAGAGACAGGGTGAGGAAGAAACAGGAGAAAAAACTTTTTTAGCTGAGAATAATTAATGCTTGGAATGGACTAGTAAAAGCAGCAACACAAACAGCTATCATTAACACACCCCAAAAAAGCATCAGTTACTTAAAAAAAATAAATCATGTGCTGTATCAGTGGTCCCCAAACTTTTTACCTTGAACCCCCTCCAACTCTGTCCGCACCCCTGCCCGAGCTGGGTCTGGGAGCAGGGCTGTGGTTCTGGGAGGCAGGGACACAGACAGGGATAACGGGGCCAAGCTGGGGGTGGACGTGACAGCCAGGGCATCAGGAGCGGAGCCTTGGGGCAGAGTTCTGGGCCTGGCAGCTGGGGCTGGTGCCAGGGACGTGCTAGCCGCTGCTTCCCGCCGCCGCTTCCCACAGCTCCCTTTTGCTGGGAACGGCAAACCGCAGCCACTGGGAGCTGCGGGCGGCTATGCCTACGGACGATCAATATAAACAAACTGTCTCACCGCCTGTCAGTTGATTACTCTGATGGGCCGCAGGTTGCCTACCACTGGATTAGACCATCTGGTGTTCCCAGGCCTCTATTCAACATCTCTTAGAATCATAAAAAGTTAGAGATTAAAGAGATTGGGTTATCTCACTCTGGAAGTTATCATGAAAATGTATCAGCCCAGGGACCCTTCCATCTTTTACCACGAAGTAAGGAAATGACTAATATTTCATCCACACATCAAAATTACTTTTCCAGGACAAGGGCAAGTAATGAGTTTATCTGGTCCACCCCCCTGGGAAGTGCACAATTATTCCCTATAGTGCTTTATCCAGTTTAGTTAGTTCCACACAAATAAAGTTATCAATGAGGTTTCCACCACATCCTTTAGCAGGTTATTCCATAGTCTGATTTCTTCCTCCAGGAAGGAAGTGTTTTCTGATTCCCAGGATAAATTTCTTCATGCTCAGTTTCATCTTAGTACTCCTAATTATATACTCTTGAATTATTTCTCTTATATTTAATGTGGATGCATATGTTTCACAATATGGTTGGCATGTAACTCCTCAATAATCCAACTCCACATAGATACAATCACCCAGTCATTTAGAATGAGGCCCTCAGCACATGACCTCAGTCAAAAAATAATCATGTCTTTACATGCCGCAGCTTCTGTTGATCTAAAAGTTAAAAGCATCTTGTGATGGGTGAAACACTGCTGGAAGTCACTGCCAAACTGATGTAACCAAAGATGACAACTGACTGCTTTTCAAATAAAACAAGTGTGGCTGCAACTTTCAAAGTTTTACCAGGAGCCCTGCTGTTTCTAAAATCTTAATTTAGGATAACTTTTAAGAACTTGCAATAGTGAGTCAAATTCTTTTTAATAACTTGAATGGTAATAGCTGTGTTGTGTTAAACTTAATGTGTCAGATATTATTATTGTTTCCAATAGTATATACAATGTGCTAGCTGCTGTACAAACAAAAAGGCTAAACTCCTGCCCTAAAGGGCTAGAGTAGGTCACATTATTATATTCTGAATATAAAGAAAATTCATTAGCAGCCTAGGCTACTACATGACCAGCTAAAATTAAGCTAAAAGATGTTACCCTGGATCTACACTAGGAAAAGGGTCAAGTTTAGAGCAGGACTAGCTAGCATGTGTTAGCTAAGCCCTACCTAAACATGACTATTTTTCCTAGTCAAGACAAAGACTTAGGTGCCAGACAACATACGTAAGTGTTCTATTTTGTGCTAGGCAGGGGGCATTGTTGATGCCTTCAATAGCACTTTTCAGCCCCCATGGGACACTGGCAGGACTGTGCATCCACTGCAAATGACTGAAATTAAGCAATGGATACAGTGTATACTGCTTGTTTCTGGACGATCTGTCATATGTTCTGTTTGTTCAGCACCTAGCACAATAGGGTCTGGTCCATGACTGGGGCTCCTACGTGCTATGGTAATACAGGTAATAAATAAACTAATCATAGGAATGCGGCTGAATATGTTGCCACTGTGCATCCTGCCCATTGAGCTTCCAAAGGCAGAATGGTTCAGGGAACTTTGTTGGTCCCTGCAAGTTTACTCCCCTCCACCAACCTAATTTCATTCCTGTTGTTTTAATAATAGACTTTCCCACTTACAGGTATATATTCACTACCACCTACAATTATTTAAAAAAAAATCATTTAATAATATTGGGTGTGGGGTGAGTTAAGAGGGATAGTTGTACTTGTGTGTTAAAGTGAAGCACTCATCAGTTTGGTCTCATACCACAGAATGCTTAAGTGTATGCTATTATTGCTTGCTTATATACTATATCTTTGCTAAAATTCAGGTATAACTAAGGCCAGTCTAATTTATTCACTAAAGATTACTTACAGACAATGTTGCTGGTAGATGCCATGTTTGCATATCCTCAGACTTTTAAATATTACCAGACCAGAACATTATCAAGTAATCCTAACTGAATTTCTGGTTTTCTCACTTACAGTTGAATAATTCCCACTCTCTCCTCCCCTTTCCTTTCTCTCCCTGACACAGTGACCAAAGTTTTATTGGGGGTTTTTTAGTTCAAAGTTTTTGTTTACAGGTACAGCTAACCATACATATTGGGGAAGAGGAGGAAAACAGTATGAAGAGGCAAAAGCTGCCTACAATTTGCAGTCCTGATAGGATCTCTGGCTTGATTTTATATGTTTAAGGATTTATCCTCACAGCAGATTATACTTATTCTTTTTATATGTTGATGTGGTAATTGAGTGTATATGAACATCCACCTTGTGCTGATGTTATTATCTCTGACCACTTATGATTTGGAAACGTCAGGATTATTGGGGCAGAAGGGGACTTTGAAGCATATGATTCTGGCTAAAGCTAGAGATCAGATGAGGAACTAGATCAGGGGTCGGCAACATTTGGCACGTGGCTCGCCAGGGTAAGCACCCTACCGGGCCGGGCCAGTTTATTTACCTGCTGACGCGATTCACCGTCCCGGGCCAATGGGGGCGGCGGGAAGCTGCGGCCAGCACATCCCTTGGCCCGCGCCACTTCCCGCAGCCCCCATTGGCCCAGGACGGCGAACCGCGGCGAGTGGGGGCCGCGATCGGCCGAACCTGCCATGTCAGCAGGTAAATAAACTGGCCCGGCCCAACAGGATGCTTACCCTGGCGAGCCGTGTGCCGAACGTTGCCGACCCCTGAACTAGATGGACTATTTGTTTGGGGTACTATGGCAATTATTACATTCCTATGACCAGTTCCATCCCAAGGAGGAAAGACAACACCTCACTTCATTTTAAGGGGAAGTTAAAATTATGAAGTAATGTTTATATAGTGCTCTCCCTGTGTTCTCTTACAGATCCACTGTTGGGTCACATCTGGCGGCTAAAGTATGGTATTTTCTAACTATACTGGTTTTACTGTAATTTTATATAGGATTTTCTTCACTTCTAGCAAGTCATTGTTTGTTAAATTATAAATCTTATGTCATATGTAAATATTACCAATTTGTGCATAGTTGAATCTGTCCTGACTGAGTCAGGCATGGATGAATATCATTATATAGTGCAGTGTGAATTTGACTTATAAACAAACATGGTATATATTGACTTGCTATTTTCTTCCTCTTGATTATACTTTGTATTTCTGGGAAGTGTCATTATGTAGATGGTGAGATTCATATTGTGGTGCAGAAGTCCCACATGTATCCCACAACTGTACTTGCCAAAGTGTTCTTGATAAACTAGTGAGTTACCATGAGCTAGTTTGTTTATGCTAAATTATACATAATTATAATTTTTTTCTTAGCTGGGATGGAAATTCTATGATGCTGATGACTATCATCCTACAGAGAACACAAAGAAAATGGCTCAAGGAATACCACTAAATGACCAGGTAGCTATATTGTATATAATCCCAAAGGCAGAGAAGTCAACATATATTTACCTTTCTAAGCATTGACATATCTTTTTACAGCGAACTATGCTTTATATAGATTAGCATTACTGCTTCCTGGTCCGTTGACTCTGAACCCAGGCTGAGTTTGCAGGGCTAGTGTTAAGTTAATTTACAAGTAAAAAATAATTCCCCTATTAGTTATATCAAATTATTTTAGAGTCCCCCAAAATATTCTTAGTGCCTTACAAAACCAGAAGAGACACTATAAGGTGCTGGTCTGTCTCCAGTCCCCCAAGGAGCTCTCACAGCCAGAATCTCCTTCTAGGCAGTTTTATTTCCCAAACATAGGTTAAAAAAAACCCACAATAAAAACAGTTATTCAGCTCTTCCTAGGCTATAACTCCCAGGTGATTTCCCCCCTTTGCCTCTGTCAGTCCCTGCTGCTTCAGGGCCTACTGCAGAATTCTTCCTTGCCCTTTATGCAGGGCACCACCATCTATGGCTGTCTCCCTGGAGGCCCTCTTCCCACAGGTTTTCACTGTCTCACCTGGACTGTAGGGTGGGGTAACAAATTCCTCTCTCCTCTTGCTGCTGATCCATTTCCTTACTGAAAGCCTGACTCTTTATAGCCCCAGGTGCTGTCCCACCCTCCTAACTGGTCAAACTGGGAGCACTTGTTCTGGCACTGGGTCCTGGGACCTGCTTCATTTAAAGGGGCCAGATCTATGGCAAAGACAATCTTTGATCATCAGATTTTACATAACTGGTATTTGACACAATAACTGAGGGTCATACACAGACAAAAAAAGGGAGCAAGGGAAGAGGAAGAACAAGGGTGACAATAGGATCAATTACTCAGTAAGGGAGGCACATTCCTTGATGGCTGTTATTGGCTCGGGGTGGGATTATGAAATGCACTCAGCACTGGCCAATTTTTTATCCCATCAAGGTATTTAGTTCAGTCCCACCCTTACATTATCCTTCCCCTCTCAGATGAGATGGCAAGAGCAGCTTGTAGGAGGGATTTGAACGGGGCAGAAGACATGGCTTGGATAATAATTTGGGGGAAAGCACTCCAGGCATAAAAGGCAGCATGAAAGGAGACCTGGAAACGTGAGAGGAGACAAGAAGGTTATCAAGGCTGGCATCATTCATCATTAGCAAAGCAAAGTGTTGATGAGTGCTCCACAAGGGCAATTACTCAAAGGGGATTTAAGATGGATATAGCCAGTTTGTTGCACTTTTTTGATTCCATTTCAAAGCTGCCTCCATCGTCACAGCCACGTCTTTCACACCCAGTGTGTAAGGTGTACCAGGTGGAAGGTTGGCAGTGATTTCTGCAGAATTAAGATTACCTGGCTGATTTTGCTGTGTAATGACATTTGTATTTTCTGGGAAAGTTAGTGTTCCTAAATATTTCCCCCCATCCCTGCCCTACGTGATAAACATTTACAAACTTATCCCCAGTTTAAAAAGCTTGTTGGTGGTAGTTTATTTGGGTTTGTTGCATCCCCCCCCCTCTTTTTTGCCCTTTGGAATTTTATAGCATTTGTCCCAGAGAAAGATAAACACTCATCCATGCAAACAAGAGACACACCCAAATGGGAGGCATCTGAGGGAAAAATGAGATCAGCAGGAATTCACTCTACCTGCCTACACATGTATACAAACAATTAGTTACTTACTGCCAAGCATAAACGAAGCATACACAGACTCTTAAGCCCCATTCTGCAAGTTGAGCCACTTGGATGGACCCCAGCACCTGTGAAGAGCTTTACAGAGTTCATTGGAAGTCTGCTCATATGGATCAGCTTGTAGGATTAGGGCCTTAGGCCTGGATCCACAAAAGTAGTTAGGTGCCTAAACCCCGGATTTAGGTGACTAAGTCCCAATTTTGGTTCCACTGCAATCTACAAAACTCCTGCCAAACCAGCTATTTTAGATGTGAAAACAGCTATGCGAGAATAGATTTGTTGTTTAAGTTGTCAAATAAAACAAGAGTTAATTTGGTTCTTCGAAAGGTTCACAATATGGCATATTAAACCTAAAACATACATTACTACTACATGCAACTTCCATTGATTCTCCTTTTCCATCCTGTATATAAAATTAAAAGCACTTAAAGTTTTCAGTGTAGATAAAAAATCTCCCCTCTCCATCCTCCATGAAGTCGTAGAGGTTCTGGATTAGAAAGGAAGAGGGGAGAAGGTGAAAATCTGTTTGCATGGTGCAACGTTACATTATTTATAAACTACATACTGAAGGAAGTAGGGATCTTCTAGAAGAAATCTTATGTGATCATATCATTAGAGATGGGATCATAATGTATAGGCACAAGGGTAAGAATTAAAGTTGCACAAGCAACCTAACTGGTGTTTCTTAACTTTCAGTTGCTTGACTTTGCAACCTAAACAAATAAGGTATTTTGTTTATATGTAAAATATAGTATATATACATACTGACAGGCATAAAGGCATGGATCTATAGCAGAATAGTATAGACTGAATTTTTAATTTATTCAGTTTTCAGTTAATGGAAACAAATGTTAAGAATTCATATTCATTTGCTGTGTTGGTGTTTTATTCTGTTCTGCTCCAGTAGTTTATTTTTTCAAGTAGTGGGTTTACACACTTTAGATATGCTGTTGTGGTTTGTAAATTTAAATGAAAAGTTATATAGGTTAGCTTTGACTGTAGAGACAGATACTGGATCAGTTTGCTAATGTGACTGCAGGGGGAAAATAGTTGGTCTATTTGCCTCCCCACACCAAAGAAGGATTGAAAGAGATTCACCCAGTTTTATATTGCAGGTTAACTGCTACGTAGATGTTAGACAATTTAAAGTGAAACTCCATAATACATACTTTCAGCTAACTCGTTTTGTTTCTAGGACAGGATTCCATGGCTTTGCAAATTACATGATATATTAATGAGGTAAGAGAACCTCTGACTTGCAGAGTGATTGCATCTGTAATGAGTATTGGCTAAAGACTAAAGCAAGAGGGTTTTTTCAGTTGCATTAGTGGGGATAAGTATGTAGTATTGTAAAAATATTCTGCAGTCAGTAAAACCATTCTGTATTCATTAGTCTGTGAAGTACTTTAATATTTACAATAACAGTAAGGAAACCCCTAATTACTTCTACTTGATGGAATTGTTTGGGGATGAGAGTTCTTTCTCCATTGTCTATACGAAGATATTTACATTTCAAGAATCCAGTTCAGTAATAAGTTTGATACCAGTTAGGTCTAGAGGACACACTGTATAAACTTAGGGCATTTTAGAAATTTTTGCCCAAGTGACGTCAAAGCATAAGTTCCATTGACTTTCAATGAGATTTAGGCTCTTAAGTACCTACGTCACTTTTGAACATATGATTAGGCTCCTAAGTCACTTATGTGTTTTAGAAAATTTTATCCTTAGTCACTTACTCCAGTTGACTCACTTGGCATTGAACTTTGCCGGATGTGCACTTCCTAAATAGTGATCCTAGCTCAAATATTTAGATCTGTTAAAAAAAATGGGAAAAATAATGCAAAAGTAATTTTATGAGACTTGGGGGAGAGAAGAGTCAAACCTGGAACTTTAAATTTCTACATTTTAAATTTGCATGGGTTTATTCACAATGGCAATCACCCTCCTCTTTCCCCACAGACAATTACATACATTACAGTAACAAGTTGATGGTCCTCATCAGTAAAGATAGGTCTGAACCAAAATCTGGATTTGGGTTTTGCAGCATTTACCCTTCTCTGTTTGTCAGTTGTGTACTCAATATATTCTCCATCCTGATGATTCATTTAAGTATCTGGATGTGACAGAGACAGGAAAAAGGAGCTTTCACATTCCACATATGTGCTGCTTCTCAGAGGGGCCGGAGGCTGCTGAGCTCCCTGGATTAAGCAAGGGATGTAGTTTCTTTTAAGAAGGGTCAGGGAGAACATGGAATTCAGAAATAATGGAATAACCTTGAAAGGGCTAGCCCTGCCTTAACCAAGAGTCAGTGACTCTTACTGCACCCTGCAAGTAACAGGGTCCAAACTGGCTCTTTGCCTATGGAATTTAAGTAACAGAACTGCCCATGTATAATAGAGGGCAGTAACATTAGTTTACTACTACATATAATGTGTTCACAATTTGACTGCAGAATATGAGTTTATTTTTTTATTTTGCACATCTCAGTCATCAAACCTGTATGTTCATTTACGGTGTCTAATGCCAAAACTAACTGGAAGGCAGGATTTGGGATTTCCAGTGTAATAAACACCAATGCTGTGTGGTTACCTGAAGCTTTAAAGGACTCTTGCCAGAGTAAAATTAAAGAATTACTCAAGTGTATTTATGTAATTTCACTAAATCCAACCCTCCAGAGTAACTATTAAAAGGGTCAGGATATATACAGAGTTCCCATTAATGTTAACAGAAGTATGGCTAATCCAAACAATTTAGTTCAAAATCTTCAAAAACTGAAAGTGGAACCGGTTAAGAAGTGTGTGTATTGTTCAGGATAGAACTGTACTCTAGACAGACCCTTATAGTCAGCTTTTAGGTGGGGCAGGTGAGTGCCTCATGCTGTCCAACCACCATCCTTCTCAGCAATTAAGGAGCAATGCTGATGGCTCTTTGGAATCTAATTACGCTTCCAGATTTGGGAAGATGGTGGCCATTATGAAGGCTCCAGTAGATGGAGATGTTAAAGGGACACTGGGTGAAATTATATCTTTAAAAAGCAAGCGTACTTACCTGTGTTAGAGATTTGACATCGGAGTCCCATTAAAATGAGGAAAAAATCCTTACACCTCTTTTTTGTGAGGCCATGTTGGGCTGCCCACCTTACCATCTATTGAGAACAATCAGTCAGTGTTTGAATACACCAAATATGGGCATGATATCATTAAGTTATTGCTACTGACATTTTCTTCTCTTGATAGAGAAGAGTCAGCTGGACAAAGTGTGATTCTGGCCTGTTCAGCTCTGAAGAAAATGTATAGACGCATATTAGTAAGTGGAGGGGATGCTGTGTATTCTAAAAGTGATCAGCTAGACTCTGCCACAGGGAAGGTCCTTTTTATCCATTTGGATGGATCTATGGAACTCATTGCCAGCCGCCTGGAGAAGAGGAGAGGACACTTTATGGCACCCGAACTTCTACAGTCTCAGTTTGATACACTGGAGCCTCCATCAGCACCAGAAAACTTTATCACTGTGAGTCTGGAAAAGTCTGTTTCTGAAATAGTGTCCGAAATTGAGAAATCTCTTCACTTAGAGAAATGCTTTTCCAGAGTAGTTTCTGAATTAGATGCACATTAATTCTTTTAACCATGTCATATTTGTGGAACAGCATTTTAGTTGCTTTCTCAAGTTAACCAGCATGGTTTGCAATATTAACTTCATTGGCTTGACATACTTTAAAGGGACTGGGACACTACTATTCCCCTCCTTCCTCCCTCCAACTCCTGGTGAATCAAGATCCAAAGCCCTTGGATCTTAAAACAAGGAAAGTACTTTTTGAGGATACAGACTAACACGGCTGCTACCCTGAAACCTACTATTATTGATGTTTTCATTAAGACCTGTTCAAACCTGGAGATACAATTTTCAGAAGTGAATGGCATTTGCCTACCTCTTCGTCCATTTAAATCACAGGTGAAACTCCCATTGGCTTTGATACAAACGGGTAGGTCAACACCGAGTGTTTCTGACAATCCCACCCTAGGGATTTAGACAGAACATGAAAATCTCAACAAATGTAGCTTTCACTTTTTTTCCTGCCAAAAAACAGAAATTGGCCCCAGTCATTACTACTGACATTTAAGTGTTGAATGGACACTTGAAAGGTGAACATCCTTTTAAGAGAAGGCAGAGTTCTCTAATAGGGCAGAGGGACAGGAGCTGGGACAGCAGGGTTCAGGTTCTGACTCCACCATTAGTTCCATGCCTGATCTGGAACAAGTTACAACCTCTGTGTCCGTGTCCACATCTGTGAAAATACTTGCTGACCTCACATGGGTGTTGTGAGATCTCATTGATTCTGACTTAAACACAGTGAACTCCTGTGGGAGGGAGAGAGCTATGTAACTGCAAAGTATTATTCTACCTCAATCTTTAACAATAAACTAAGTAGCACTGTATTGACTGTGATTTAGTCTTTCATATGCAAAATATACATACAATGAAACAGGAGAGAGAATGACTCAGCCAATGAGGTACGATTTATGTACCTCTGGGTTCATCAGTTCAGAACGGATGGATGTTCTCTCCTTTCAGCCTGACTGGCAGGCAGCTGTTCAGCGTGACTTTTTCTGGCACCCTTCACCTGCTACCGCAATAGCCTCACTCTAGCCTCTAGTGCTCAAGCTGTATCACAAAGCATGACTTTTGCTGTAATAAAAATTCAGAGCTGGTGTGAGGAAGAGCAAAGGCAAAACTCCCCTAATAAGTAGGGTGACCAGACAGCAAGTGTAAAAAATCGGGTCGGGGGTGGGGGGGTAATAGGAGCCTATACAAGAAAAAGCCCCCCAAATCGGGACTGTCCCTATAAAATTGGGACATCTGGTCACTCTACTAATAAGGGAGAATCCCACTTCAAGTAGGTGGCTTGCACATTGCTCCCCACAGACACACAGTCTTTGGATTTCACAGATACATACAAGCAATTCAGCATATTATTTTCAGTGTCCCTCCCAAACTGAGCCAGTGAATTAAGGTTCTTTGTTACAGTCATTTAAAAATGTACACACCAAAGGCCGCGCTCCCTATTAGAGTACTTAAATTCAGATGTAACTGTTCTTAAAAACTTGTTTACTTTCTCTTCAATTTACAATGCTTTGTAGGTGTTAAAGTCCTTATTAAAGTTAAGACTATACAACTACGGCCTTGAATAGTTTTAGCAGAGACAATGGACTCCTCCTGTGTCAAGATATGCTCATACATATGTGTTTGCAGGATAAGGGCTTAGGACAGCTACATACAATCACTACTCTCAATCCAGTATATTCTGGCCTGTCTATTAAACAACAACAAAAATCCTCATTACAACAATAAGATAAAAAAAATTAAATATAGAGTCCACTTTCACGTGTTAATTCTGTACTTAGAAATTTTTGCATAAAAAGTTGCGTACATAATTCACAGAATATGAAAGCATGTTTATTTATTTATTTATTTATTGGTGTTTATATATGTATCAAAACATGTTTAGAATACCCTTTAACCATAGCTCAGTGAATATTGGTCTGGACTGCCCATATTACCTGAAACTAGCCCTCCTCCCTGGTATCTACCTCTTTGTTTTAACCTTTGTAAGTCATTGTAGGATACATTTTCTATGAGAGATGCTCTTCAAGAGAAGTAATATTGTGAAGAACCTTTCTGATATATTGCTATGTATATATTATCCCCATCAGTACTCTCATCCCAACTTATGACCTTGATTAATCCGACTAGCTCACTCCTTTTCAGGCAAGGATGGTGGTGTTCAAAGACATCTTTGGGGAAATTAATTGAATCATTAGCTGGGTTATCAGTTAAAAATGTGTTTATAGCTTTTTCTAGTAGAAGTTAGACTTGCTCTTGTGGTACCCCAAAGAAATACCAACACTCCCTCCTTGGCACAATGCTATGAATGAGCTTTGGGAACAGCTGTGATAAAGAAACTCCACTATACCAGACAAATCAAAAACTGATAACTATCTGATAGGTATTTTCCCTACAAGTGACACAGCCAAAAATCAAACTGCAAAAGATTGATCCATTTCTTTCTGTACTAGTGTCTTGTATAAAATGCCCATAAACCTATTTAATCCAAAATCTGTATCCAAACTGTTTGCTTCAGTGTGAAAGAGTCCTGGACTAATAGCCAATTGATTTCAGATTACTTTATGCATATCCTTCTTATGTGTTATAAGAGAAACAAATTAGAAGTGGGCCCCAATTTATAAGATTATGGTTCAGTGCATCACATTGAAATGGCCAAATGCAACATTCCCAACACACACAGTTTCAGGTATTGTTCAGACCTAGAGTCTGGTTCATGCCAATATTAAATTCAGGTAAATGGCACCCTCTTGTGGTGAATCCACTAGGTCAGATCTACATTTAATAAAGTCACAGTTCTCCCAATACATGTACCCAGTGCAGCTCTACCTACTGCACAGTGTTGAAGTTGTGCTTGGATTTTATCAAGTGTGGGCCCAAAAAACAAAACAAAAAACCCTCAAACACACAATTCAGGACATGTATCTAACATACTGCTTGGAAAACAGTTACATCACCTCAGGTCATATATGACCAAGAGTCAAAATTGTCCCTCAGCCAATATAGTTTTTGGGTGGGAAGGGCTAAGATTTTTAAATGAGTACCTAAAGTACCTAAGCATCTACATAGGCACCTATATATAAGTGGCCTGATTTCCAGAAGTGCTAAGCACCCACAAATTCCACTGAAGTCTTTGGTGCTCAGCACCTTTGAAAATCAGTCCTCTTTTATTTAAAACTATATTTAGGCACCCATATTTGAAGGTCTGAACAGCTCTCTTTATTATTAAAACAAATTTTTCTTTTTAATTACAATCCAGCTCAACTCCCTTGTATGGTCTGAGGCCTTTTTTCTGCAGCCATATTAGGAGAGCAGCAGCCATTAACCAGGAAGCAGAAACTCACATCAACCTATCAAAGCGATGTAATATTGGGCTGGTACGAAGGTGTGCCTCCTAATAAAATCCACCATCACCAAATAAGCAAGGAATCTCTTAAGATGGTTAAAGAAAACTTTATTTGATGGCATTCTGTCTGGCAAGGAATCACTTATCAACAGTTTGGGTGTGAAATCTCTACTTCTTTATTGTTTTGCCTTTATGGTCCCTACCTCTCTCTTGTTTATCTGTATCGTCTCTGTCTGGTTCTTTGATTAGTTATGCAACAGACAGAAACAATTTTGTAAGATTTAAATCAACTAAGGTGGTGGGGTATGATTGGGTAAAGAATTGTTTTACAATATGTTAGGACTGGTTAGAGAATTGTTTATTACAATTTTAGCAAAATGATTGGTTAAGGTACAGCTAAGCAGGACTCAAGTTTCACTATATAAACTGGGGTCCAAAAGGAAGTTCCTTGGAACCAACTGCAGGACACAGCCCCAAGATCAGAGCTGCCAGACCTCAACACCCAGCCAATCACACCGGGCAGAAGCTGGAGTCCCAGATGACCTGATCCTGACTGGTCACCAGGAAAAGTTCATCTGCCTTATTGGGAGTGGTGAGCATTGTATGCTTAGCATGTGCATTCTGTTTTGGTGACTGTTAATAAATAGAGGTTAAGGATATTACTGTGTCAGGCTCTTTCACTAGTAAAAGACCCAGCAAACCTGCAGAAGATTACTCCCTGAGCCCTAGAAACTGGGTATGGGTAGGTGCCTTTCCCCCAGAGCCCTAGGAACTGGGTAAAGATAGGTGCCCGAGAGTGTGTGAGTAACACCCCCCACCCCCAATTTAAAATTAGCCTTCTTCGATTGTTAGGATTTAGTTTCTGTAAGCAATAAACAGGTTTCTCACTTGCCTGAGGGGAGTAGGTATAATCCCTCCCCCCCTGATTTATCTGTGTCATATTACTTCAGATTAAAGCAAACCAGACTTCTGTTTCCAGTTCAAACAGCTACCAAGAGGAAAAACATCAAACCCAGCTATGTAAATAATTCTGCAATAACCGTTGTAACTGACAAGTGCAGATTCTGCTACTGTAGCTCTCCGATGTCCTATTTGTTCCAAGCTGAAGGTCATGTAAATTCCCAGCTACATACTTAAAGAAGAACAAGATACCTCATTGGCTCAATTATACCAACCCCCACAATGGCCAGCAATTCCCAGTTTGTACCAAGACCTCAAACTAGTTACATTACCTTGTAGGGTTGCTGTGTCCATCAGCCTCACTTTTCAGAGAAGTGAGGTTCACAGTAAAGGATCGGTCTTGGCCAGATCTTTAAAAACATGCTTAGGTCGTTTGTAGCATCAGCAGCAGGAATGGGAGCCAGCAGCATCTGTCTATCATAACAGGAGGAGCAGGGAGGAGTCTGTCCCATTGCTGCAGACAAGGTGACCGACAGGTCTGGAGAGCGGACAGCAGGCTACCCTCCCACCAGTATAGCAATGAGCAGCAACAGGAATGGTGAGACAAGCAGCAAGCTGTCACTCTCTGAAGGAAGAGGGGGAGGGAGCTCAGTGCCAAGGCATTTTCCTTTGAGTGCTTTCCCCCTAAATTCCTCCTACCCACCAGCTTTCCATTTATTTCAGGAGATCAGGTCCACTCTTTTTCCTCTAAAGGATTCCTAGGAAAGACAATCTGTGTCCCCCCCCATCATCTTCAGGCTATTATCTGAAGGCAGAGAAGCTAGTTTTCAGGTGCTACTGCCCCTGCTAATAATGGAGGAAATTACCTGAGCAGGGAATGGGGTTTATATCTGCAAAAGCAAAGAGGAGTGCACTTAGTTCATGGGTTCCCTGCTAGGTTACCTCTTTTTAACTACACAAAGACTGGTCCCCTTACTCACCATTAACTAGCTGTGTCTGGAAAACGTGATGGGCGACTACAGCTAGCCTTCTCTCTTATGGAATAGCAGCGCATAATGGACTTTTTCATTAGCGACTCATCCATATTTGTGTTTATAAATAATACGAACAGAAAACATTTCTTTCAAAACATGATTTCACCAAGACAGATCCAGCCTTAAACATGATGTTGATGTTCTAAGTCAGCGTTTCTCAAACTTTTTACTATCATGCCCCCTTATACAAGCAACGGAACTCAGATCCCAATTGCACCCTGCTACAGACTATATCACAGGGGCTATAAGGAGTCTCCGCAGCCCTCCAGCATGTGTGAGATCCCACCAAGATGCATGCAGGGAACCTGACAAGAAATTTTTCATTTTAAAAGAAGATAAGAATCTCAGGCCTATCAGTGCAGTCTGGCTGTATAATTTGAGAAAACCTATGCTAAGCAATATATACATTACGCAAAAGCGCCCTTGCCTCTATTAAAGGAATGCTATGAGATTAAAAGATTTTTATTTGAAACCGAGTTACCAATATTAGACAACACCGTACACTGTTAAAACTGAAAGATGTAAGAATTTACTTTAATCTATTAATGTTTAGTTACTCTTTATACTTCCCTCAGTTTAGAAGTCAAAGCTTATAGTGCCACTCCTGGAACATTTGCATTACTTTACACAACTAATTCTATTGAGTTCATAGGACTACATGTATATTTGCTTGTTGGATCAGGGCCTGAATTAGCCAGGATATTTAAATATAGATCCATCTCTGTGATTAGTCTGCACAAATTCAATCGTTGGTTTGGTCGCACTCAAGAGTTTTGTTGTTTTTGTTTTTAAAATGAACCCATGTTATATGTAGGGTTTGAAGGATTTGATTTTTATTCAAAAATGTTGGTAAATTTTGATTTCATTGTATATACATGTGCCAACCAAAGGAAAATATTTCCATTGATTGAAATTTACAGAAAAATGCTTCACAACTGCCTCATTATAAAGCAGCCTTGACTTGCAGGGAGCATCTCCAAGGGGAAGGAATCAGGCCAGTCTCCATGATTTTCAGTGCTTGGCTTCTCCAAAACAGCCAAGCGTGGGGGTAGTTTTATTGTGTGGGAACCTGTTCACTAGAAACTGAATTGAGATCGCCAGATCACTTTACATACGAAGTCAGCAGCCAGCCAATAGCAAATAACTTTCAGACACCACTGACATGGATTGAATTTGAACTAGCAACTTTGAAGCAATAGGTTCAGTTTACAAATGGCATGGGACAGGTTCAGTCCCCCATGACTGTGAGGCTTTGTGCATTATTCACTGTGCCTACTCTAAACACATTTGAAGTTGGTATGTTTGCTTACAAAACGAGGCTCCCTCCAACACATGTACAAAATGATCAAGTGTTTAGAGCACTGTTTGTGAGCAGGAGACTACTAGGACTTGAGTTTTTGATATACATTTTCATTTATGCCTCAAATATCAAACTTGGCCCAGCTTTCAAGGTATATCCTTGAGCCTGCCAGCTTCAACCTCATCATTTTAAACATAAGAATGGCCATACTGGGTCAGACCAAAGGTCCATCTAGCCAAGTATCCTGTCTTCTGACAGTGGCCAATGCCAGCTGCCCCAGAAGGAATGAACAGAACAGATAATCATCAAGTGATCCATCCCCAGTGTCAGGCAAACAGAGGCGAGGGACACCATCCCAAGAGAATTTGAAGCAGAAGCAAGAGTCCCCTTGGTAGGTTATAAAGAAATCATGATCCAGCCATAACTTAAAACCTATATATTTCATAGACTCATAGAATGTCAGGGTTGGAAGGGACCTCAGGAGGTCATCTAGTCCAACCCCCTGCTCAAAGCAGGACCAATCCCCAACTAAATCAAAAACTCAGTTCCTTGTAAACATTATTCCTTTTATAGGAATGAAGGCAGAATTTAAATGAAGGCAGAATTAGGTTAACTGTAATTATGCAAAACAAGAAACAACTTTACTCAAGAAGCACATTATGTGACCTCCAAGGAGAGCTCATACAATTTGAACTTAATGCTTTATACTTCTTTCAGTGAATTTGAGGCTTTGGAACAGAGTTCATTTTCCTCTCTCCTACTTTTTAATTTGATTTTTTTTAATTAAAATTTTATTAAAATAGAACAGATATTTTAACAGTTCTCAGTTCAAGTCCTCTGAACTACCTACTTTTTTTTTTTTTTTTTTTTTTTTTTTTTTAAGACCACTGAAATCAAGGAATGAAAGTCCAGAATCACTAGTCACTTGAAACTCTTGGCTAAGAGTAACAGACAAAGTGGGGTGGTTATATATAGGCAACTTGCTATATCGTCACTAACTCCCTCTGAATTGCACCTGAAGAGATGCCTTTTCCACAGATTGAGTAAAAGATTTAAATTGAAGATACCTTAATCTGAATCTTTGGGAATGGGAAGAAAACCCCTTAGTTGTCCATCGTCTAAGATGAACAGTCTCAGTCTTGTTAATCTCTCCTCATATGGAAGTTGTTGCATAATAATTTTTGTTGCTTTTCCAATTCTAATGCATCTTTGAGATAGGAAAACTAGAACTGCACGCAGTATTCAAGGTGTAGGTGTACCATGCATTTATATAGTGGCATTTATAATAATTGTTTTATTATCCACCCTTTCCTAATGGTTCCTAACACTGTTCGTTTTTTTTTATTCTCACTGCACATTGAGCAGATGTTGTGAGCAAAGAGGTTTTCTTGAGCTTTTCCCAGCACTGTGCATCAACTGTAATTGAGCAATTTACTTTGTCACTAATAAGTTCAGCTAAAATGTTTACCATCCAGGAAAGGTGTAAGTCAGAGCATCACATTCTCTTGAGATTTGCGCTAACAGACATTAGATTTCAGTTTTATAACCAATGTAAGTGATTTAAATACAGAGTACCTGATCTCATTTTGTTGTTCATATTTCAAAATTCTTTTGGTTCGTCTAACTTGGTGAACTTTGTTTGAATCTATGCACTACGTATGGAAGGATAAGTTTAACCTGTTTCCCATCACCTTTTAAAGTAAATCACATTTATACTCAACACCAAAGGAAGTGATTGTTTACATGATTTGATAAAATATAATGCTGAGATTAAAGTATAAATAGTACAAGTGAATAATCTTCAACTACTAACATGTAAACTTGACATAACAGGCCCCAGAAGGGATGTATCATCCAAACCAGAGCCAGTTTGCTAAACAGGATATAAACAGTCGAGTATGCTTTATCTCATCCAGTGTTACATTTTACCTACTGTAAGGTTAGTCCTCATATTTTTACTTTCCCTCTCGCCTTTATAATCCAAACATTGTTTATTAATCCCGGTCAAAAGATAAAAATGTGTATGGTGTGCCAAAAGTCTCCCTTAAAAGCCAAACATCAAGATGTTTCACTTTTCTGAAAGTTTAAGAATCAGCAATTGTGCAAAAACACTTGACAAATTGCTCAAAGAATTTTTAATTCATTTATTACCTGTGCACAAGAGAAATAACTACCAATAAAAACTCAAAAGATATACAGTATTTTTACATGGTGGTTAAAAGTAATTAGAATATCACATGACACTGCCAGTGAAAGTAATTCTTCCAATTACAAATCATAATGCATGTTAGAATCTCAATGAGAGAAGCCAAAAAGCCTTAGAAGCAGTGTTGGAGCATACAGTAGTGCTCCTTCAATCTGCCAAAAGATTAAGATAATTTACAGTCAATCCATGTGAATACTGAGACAATGTTACAATGCAGCTTTCTGTACAGTTAGATGTAGACTTAGAGATAATTAGATCAATAATTCTAGCATATTTTAAATGAATTTGCCTAAACGCTTCTGCTGATGTTTACCAAAGATCCTCAAAGTTTCTGCGCTAGAAATGTGTCAATTTTATTTGTTCTGGATTTTTTTGGTTACATAGATTCATTCTATTGCAATGTGCAAATTCCTAGATGTGAGCTTTTTCCAACATTTATATTGTGTGTATATTTTATACAAATAAAAGCAAAAATGACAGATAAATCAAATGGTATAAATCTTACAGCATTTTGCTAGCAAAAAATACATGCTGAAGTCACAAAAAGCAGTATTGGTATCCACAAATTATAGCTTCATTTAATTTGTTTCCTTTTTAATAATTTGTAATCTACATAAATTACTACCCAAAGCTAAAGTTTAAGTAGTAAATAAATTGGACAATTGTAGGTCTGACAAAACCTGTTCATTCAACTGTGAAAGATGATACTTGTTTCAACAAAATCACAATAAATGCTGAACAAAGAAGTGTTTGATGCATGCAACAACTGTGAATGAAAAAGCATTGATTCCCACTGTTCAAAGAAAACTACTGCACTCCACCTTAAAATGCATCAGACTGGGTTTAGTTATAACAAGACAATCCCAAGAGTCAGAATGAAATAAAGCAAGTATTTTAAAGATTTAAGAGCTGTTATCAAAAATAAATTACATTTTTCAAGTTAAAGAAATGTTGCTATGATGGTTGGGAGCCCAGTAGCCTTTCAATAGCTGCATTGATATCTCCTCCTGTTGCTATTAGAGCTTGTAAATTTGCTTCACGGTTCAAAAATCCCATTGCACTGAGCTGCTCCAGTTGTTGCTGAAATCTGACTTCTGGATTTTGTAACTGCTAAAAAGAGGACAATTTATTTCAAGCTGTAGACTCAGGCTTAATACAAATACTGTGAAGAAATTGTACTAGATGATTTAAAATACATTTGATTCTATTCCATACTTTGTCTTGGTGTATTTCTGCAACTAAAGTTTCCTTTAAATCTCCAAAACTAGAGAACAAAATTGAAGTGCTTGAACAACTGCAACTGAATAGCATCATTCTCAGAGGATAGTCTGCTGACTGGTTTAAGAACACCTGTACCAAAAGTTGATTGTTTTTTAACTGACTACAGGAAGTGCTGCATGTTCGATGTGATGTAAGGGAGCAAAGCAAGATAATCTGAGAATCATTTCCTTAAAATAGTTCCTTCAAAGTGTCATTAATAGATTGTTCTTGTAAGTGAAATGAAGAGTTAAATCCAATGATGCTATTCTTCAGAGATTTTTAATAAACTCATTGTTGGTTACTGAATGTGATGAGGCATAGTAAAGTTATTCCTGTTATTGGCATATCACCTTTATAATTTCTAAACGCTTTTAAAAAGGTAAAGAAGTATTTGAAGTTTGCAAAAGTTTTATAACAGCTAGAACTTCCAAATGGGAAACTGAACAGCTGTGCTTTTATGGTCTGATCCTGCTCCCACGGTATTAGTGCAGAACTCCTACTGACTAAGATGGCACAGGATTGAGCCCTTACAAACTTCTGATAGAAGGATTCTTTGAAACCATTTTAGTTGTAAGTAACAATATGTTTAACATGGATATTTTAAACCAACAAGGCCAAAGAAACTACACTTCTTGCTGTTTTCGGAAGTTGTCATTCCAAGAGTTCTTTAACTCCAGTTATGGCAGATAAGCAACAAAGGAAAAACTGTTTTTCAAATATTTGGTTTTAAAGAGTGAACACAGTGACCAGCCCATAAAAATACCAAAAAAAAAACCACCTTGTTTCGTTCATCGTTAAGGCTGCTATTCTATCTTGATTCGAGCTATTAAGCCCATGTTCAAGTATTACAGCACAGATGGTATGGCTGTTCTGAACTCCCTACATTACCTAAGTAGTAAGGGAACATTAAATGGACACAAAATTCTCTTATCCAACATTTTTAATCTATTTACTATTTGTTACTTGGAACTTTCAGTTTAACAGATTAAGCAAAAACATTTTGCTCTGATTTCTAGTTTGTGTGCATTTTGCAGAATGTTATCTATAGTGAGTGTCCTCTGTCTGTATAGGTCCCCGATATAGCAATTAGGCTGACAAATATTTAAGATAAAATGTTACTGTACAAACAAGAATGAGCAGAAATCTTAGGAGCTATTGCAGTACCTGAAACAACAACAACTTGCTTTTTGAAATCTAGTTCATTTCAAGTTTGCAATAAAAGCAGTACCCAAATTAAGAATTTTATAGCTTTTGTCAGTCTAAGTTTGCTCTTTGTACTACTAAGGACATTTTGCAAATTGTGAGAAACTTCTACCACCATCTCAGTCTTTCAGACCAGTACAATACAAATGACACCTACACAGAATTGAAATAGCTTAAAAAAAACAAAACCAAAACCTGACTGGGCAGAGGCATAAGTGAAAGGCTTAACATTAACACTGAATCTGTGCATTTCTCTGTGCACGTGAACAACTCAAGGGCTAATGGTCCCCAGGACAAAAGTATTAAAATTTTAATTTTTCCAGCATTTATTTTCACATCTGGGAAAGTAACAGTTTTCTAGCCTGGTCCACTCATCCATCCATGAGCCAGCAGTATTAAGCATGTGTTTTTCCAAGTACTTTCTCCTAACTGCCCCTTTCAGCCTACATTGATAAATCAAATATTAGCTACATATTAAAGTTCTAGGATTTAGCCATCTGCTACCTTACCTGAGCATTTGCACCAGCAAGTGCCTGCAACATTTGCTGAACAAACTGTTGGTGACCAGGTTCAGCAACTCCTGAGGCTGGACTTGTATTTTCACTGGGGATGGAGCTAGGTACAGTTGTGCCTGTAGGACCTCCAGTGCTTCCTAATCCCCCTACACCAGGATTAAATCTGCAGAGATGAGGAACAGCAATGTTAACATTTATTTTTGTATTAAAGTTGATCATCATATACTGTTACTCCTCCCCCCACCAACTGTCTCACTGGAATTCTGTGGATATCAGTGGGAATGGAGAATGTGTATTTAATGTAAATAAAGCATCCGAACACAGTAAGATCCATTATAAATAGGGCCCTACCAAGTTCATGGTCCAGTTTGGTCAATTTCATGGTCATAGGATTTTAAAAATTGTAAATTTCATAATTTCAGCTATTTAACTTTGAAATTCCACTATGTTGTAATTGTAGGGGTCCTGACCCAAAAAGGAGTTGGGGGGGGGGGAAGGGAGGTGTCACAAGGTTATTGTGGGGGAGGGGTTGTGGTACTGCTATCCTTACGCCTGCACTGCTACTGGTGGCGGTGCTGCCTTCAGAGCTGGAGAGCAGCAGCTGCTGGCCAGGAGCCCAGCTCTGAAGGCAGAGCTGTCAGCAGCGGCAGCATAGAAGTAATGATGGCACACTATGGTATTGCCACCCTTACTTCTGCACTGCTGCATGCAGAGCTGGGCCCTCAGTCAGCAACCACCACTCTCCAGCCACCCAGCTCTGAAGGCAGCGCAGAAGTAAGGGTGGCAATATCGCAGCCCTCCCTAAAATAACCTTGCAACTCCCTTTTGGGTCAGAACCCCCAACTTGAGAAACACTGGTCTCCCCAGTTCAATCTGTATAGTATAGGGTAAAAGCACACAAAAGACCAGATTTCATGGTCCGTGATGTGTTTTTCATGGCCGTGAATTTGGTAGGGCCCTAGTTATAAACATTAGCATTTTAACGTTTTTTAATGGAAAAAAAGTAGGAGATGCCGAAAATGAAGATTTTAGTAAACTGAAGATGGTGTTTGTGTGGAACAACTTGTGCAACTAGACAAGCTTCTAAATTTAAAGAAGCAAGTCAAAAAGCTGACAAATAAACCAAATAGATTTAAAATAAATAAGTAAAGAAATGTACAAGTTTGTTGGGCCAACTCTTACCCTGGTATAAGCCCTGGTGCTTCTGTTGCTAGTGTCTGCAAGCCCTGTTGAATTTGTAGTAAAGCTTGCATTGCTCTAGGGTTTGACATTGCCGACAGTGTGTCCGGGTTCTGCATCTAAGAAAAGGAAAAACTCGTTATATAAATGAAACATGTACAGAGTTAATCTTCATCACTGGTTGTTTTTTGTAGTGAACCCACCACCCCCTCAACACCTGCTATTGCTCATCTTTTTATTCTAATACCTCTCTGCACCCTTCTTGTGATGGTTCCCTCTTTTGCAGTAACAGCTCCACCAAGACCTTTTAAGTATGGGGAAGAGTGACAGATAAGGCAATATCCTCAAAAAAATGTTACTGTATTAAATGCAAAGCTTACATATTATTGTGGGCGAGGATTGCAGGTAACCTCTTGGGGGGATATGATGTAAGACCTGGGAGTTCAAAGGACTATACTGAGATTATGCCAGACAAAAATGGATTTTCTGGGCCAATAAGGGTGAACTGAATTACCTAGAGAAACTTTAATGCAAATTACTCACTTCCGGTGATGCAAAACCCAGCTTTTTTAAGCTACACCCCGAAGAGAGGGTGATTGTCTTCTGACTATCTGGTCCTGGAGGCTAATGGCCTGAGCTGTATAGGAACAAGATGACCTGCCGAGTCTTAGTTCTGAGACAGTTATAAACTTGTAACCAGAGGAAAACCCAGATGTGGGTTTTGAAGGACTGACACTTACCAGAGCCTGAAGTTGGAGCTGGAGTGATCTCTGGTGACTTTTTAGCATGCATGTCGGTTCTTCTATTGTTTTTTAAAAAAATTCTGCAATGCTTTTAGCTTAAGAATAAATGTGCTTCCTTATAACAGCAGGCAGTATATTGGGCATAGCTTCTGGAGAGAAAGCAAAGCACAGATGCTGGCTTTAAGCAGTCTGGCTTGCTAGAAATATCACAGTGTAAATTAGGGAGCTGAGCAGCTGTAACATCCCAGGACAGGAGGAAGAGAGATGTGGATCTCTGCCTAAGAGAGTTGACAGCTGAGGAGCTGGGAGCCTAGAGGAGCTGGGAGCCTAGATCACCAGAGGATGCGGGGAGGAGGATAAAGGTGCAATTGGCCTGAATTGTGACAAGCAGTACTCCAGAAACACTGTTTCTCACTATTCTTCCAGTGAAATGGATCATCTGACATATCTAAACTTCAGAACAGGACTGCTATTAAGTTCAGACTTTGCAAGTGTATGCCCACTACCCCCTCTCTGCATTATCAACCTACTTATGTACATGAATGCTATCTAGATGATGCATACAGTCTGATGTATACACTTAAGATGGCTGGATCAAGTTCCTCTTCACCTGCTGGAACATCTGAACCTGTAGCTTTCACAACTATTGATGAGCACAAGCCAAATCCTGAGATCTGAAAATCTCTAGACACTGCGAAGTTTCAAATATGAAACTGAAGTTTATGGCTTCAGCCCATCTTTTATTAGAACAACTGTATAAACAAAAGGTGAAATCTTGCAGTGACTTTTGAGTAACAATCTTTGTCTAAGATTCAAACTCTTGGGGGTTACAACAAAGACAGCATACTCATTTACCATTTGGAGGATCACCTAATGGATCCTAAAATGAGGCTGGCTTAGTATTTGGTTGTGCTATTTATCATCTTGTCTTTAATGTTACAATGGACCGCTACCGGATTTTTGACAAACACTGCGCTTCAAAAGGAAGTGGCTGAAAATTACGACATGCTAAGAACTAACTATTTCCTTCTGTGTTTTGAGATTGTGGCACTCCTTTCCTCTTAGGGAAAGGGGTCTAGTTTCAAGGTTCACACTTGAAGACCAACAAAAGCAAAGTGTTTCAAGAAGGCCCTACCAGCAGTGGCTGCTCCTCTAACAACCATTCTAATTGGGTGATTTAGTATAGGATAAAAATCCTACCATGTTAGGCTCCTAACATCCCTGTTTTCCAGTTTTCCCCTTAGGCTATGCCTACGCTACAATAAAAACACCCATGGCAGCTGACTCAGGCTCACAGGGCTCGGGCTGTGGGACTATAAAATTGCAGTGTAGATGTTTGGGCTCAGGCTGGAGTCTGGGCTCTAGGATCCTTGCATGGATCAGGCCAAGTTGTCAGCTTCCACAAATGCAGAACACGATCTGGAGAAAAATTCTAAATCTTCTCTGGTTAAAGTTTAGGCCAGTAATGCTCAGTGAGATATTAGAAGTGTTGTGGGCCCTTCATGCCCACAATATGTCTTTTAGATAGGTTAGGGAAGACCAGAGGAAAAGAGCTAGATTCACAGCTGGTGAAATTTTTCAGTGTCTCGGAGAAAGAACCCGTGCCAACTTCTGTAAAGTAAGCTGCTATGCACTCTTTGCTTAGCAAAACAACGTTGACAACTTGTCTATCATCTAGTGTCCAACAGTCTGAGTTTTGTTATAATAGAAACGACTGACAATTCAGAGCACTAGATGTCTTAGGATTTCCTTACTCCTGTTAATCTGGTACAGACCTGAGAATAGATCAGAAAGTATACTGATGGGTGAAGATCTCTCCCAAGGGTGGCTAGGGCTGCACACAGCTGTGTGCGTTCTTCCTTGCTGAGCACTCCCACAGAGTAGTACTATGCAATTGCTCATTATCCCAAAAGACACAGTCACAACAATTGCCATGGGATTCTGTCTCACCTTCCCTCACCTAGAGGATTAGTGCAGAGGTATGGACTGCAGTGTTTTCAGCTCTGCATCTCCATCTCACCCTGCTCAGTCAGTGGTTTGAATACCTGACCCAGCCTCTGCGGAGACTGAAAAAATGGATGAGAGTGAGGGGGCTAAAGCTCAATCCAGATAAAAGTATGGTTATTTTATTTGACGTATGCAATCTGGTCAAGCCAAGCCAGAGCGTTCTTATCAACCATGTTCAAGGCACGAAGACCTCCAGGAAGCCGAATCATTGTGCAGTTCTCAACAATATGCGTCATGGTTTATGGCTGCATACACAGACACAGTGGACACTCATTCAGGGCACACTATCAGGCCTCTACCTTTTAGGGAGGGAAAGGCAAACCAAGAGCTCCTGTTAGTGGTGGAGGAAAAGGGGTTTGGTTTAGTATTTGCAAAGCAGCACAAGGAAAAGGTAGAAAAACTGTTCTCTGGAAACAAGTCATTATTCATCCAAACAAAGCAGCAGAAGCAATACCTATCTTCTAATAGGTGTGAAACTTTGGGACAAATGGGAATGAGGAGGTGAATCTGATGAATTAGCCATTTACAAGTATTTAAATCACTAAAACCCACGATTGAAGCTAGTGTTTGCAGTAGAATCATAGACCAGGCCTTTATTCTTTCAACCAGAACAAAGCAAGACCATATGTTTGCAATTCGGCAAGGCTACATGCAAGATGTTCACTGACAACAGTTAGCCTCTCTTTTACTCACTTGTTGAAGGAAAGTTGGGAGTTGTTGTCTCATTTGTTCCTGAAGCTGAGGATTTCCAGCAAATAAGGGATTATTCAGCATCATCTATGGGGCAAATGTTCAATTTTAGCTGCAAATACTAAATATAGTAAATAAAGCTGCACCCTGCCCCCCCCTTTAGTGCAACTTATATATTCAATACATTTATAATTAACTGTTTTACATGACAATTAGGATCTTCTTTGAAAAACAGAAATATTTTAAATGACCATGTTGTCTTCCTTCACTTACTGTCCAAAACCGATTTCTAGTAGACATCCAGTCATATAACACTGGACAACAAGGTGGGGTGGTTTGTTTTTTTTAATCCAAATGGAAGTGCCAGATATTTGCATAAACATCCCCTTGAGATGAGACTGAAGAGGATGAACAGGAGAAGACCTTCATACTACAGAGTTGAGACTGTTCCTCTATGCACACATTCAATGTGTCCAAAAAGCCAGTGAAGCTCCCCTGCTATGTTTTTTTTAAAAAGCATGTGATACTTTCCATTCCACTTGGCACACATCCAACCTGTGCTGACTCTTTAGAAGCTGAACCCATAAGTGATATTAGGAAAAGACTATGCCACCATTCATAAAGCTGTAATAGTATTTGCACTTATACAGCAAATGAAGCCGTACAGGAAGGCCACAGGTGAAGAATGAAGATACAAGTGTCACGATCACACTGATAACCTGAACAACTAACTCCTAAAATCAGTTTGGGGCTACATTTACCAGTGGCCCTGCCTACAAGTTTGAGACTAACTTTTCAAGTGGTTCCTATATGAGGTCACAAGTTTATGGTTTTTAAAATGTTTCACACTAAAGTACATAAAAAACTTTCAGCTCCAGTGGTTGTTCTATCCATCTAATACTTATTTAGTACTACCTGGCCCCTTTGGTTCACCTAAGGTTCTGAGCCAAGTGTTTTTGAGTTTGCTCTGCAGTCTTGCCCAGAGCAATGTTAATGCTCAATGTTTAGCTCTATCCTCCAGTTAGACTCAGGAAGTTGACTGTCAAGATGTCTAATGAGGAACTGGAGAAACATTTTAATACGCTAGTAGGTGTTGGTGCTAGACAGCACATAAAATCATTCCTTTGTTGTGACAATAGTTATTGCATGAATTTGCAATACCTCTCTTTTCATTCAGTACATACAATACATAGGTGCATTTACCTGTGCTGCAAGATCAGGGTTCTGGCTTAGTGACTGCATCATGCTTCTCATATAGGGTGCAGACAACATGTTCTGCATAAGCTGTGGATTTTCTGTTATCTGCTGCAACAAACTCTGCATTCCTGGAGTGTTGAACATACCAGCTTAAAAAGTAGAAATAGCCACTTTAGCAATTCATAAGCATGAAAATAGTGACAGATGCATTTTCATTTAATTATAATTAAATATGGTGATGAGTGCATAACATATTTCCATAATTTAACATGAGAGAGTAATTACTGTCTATAATGGACATCAGCTGCCACTCATCTCAAGAAGCTTCTCCACTTTTAACCCATAACCCAGAGGTGGGGGACCTATGGCCTGTGGGCCAGATTCAGCACCGTGCTTAATTTCATCTGGCCCGTGGCAAGCCTCGGCACCGTAGGCCAGAAGCACCGAGCCTCTGTGCTGCCTCGCGGGGAACTCATTCCGTTGCGGAGTGAAGCTAGAGTTGCCAGGCCATTAAAATTCCAGTTGGTGGCGCAGCAAGGCTAAGGCAGGCTCCTTGTCTGCCCTGGCTCCGTGCAACTCCCGGAAGCAGCCGGCATGTCCCTGTGGCCCCCAGGCACAGGGGCAATCAGGGAAGCTCCGCCGGGAACTGCGACCAATGGGAGCTGTTGGAGCGGTGCCTGTGGGCGTGGGCAGCATGCACCGCGCAAAGCCATCTGGTCACGCCTCCGCCTAGGGGCGGGACATGCTGGCTGCTTCCAGGAGCTGCACGGAACCAGGAAGCCTGCCTTAGCCCTGTTGCGCTGCCGACCAGGAGCTGCCTGGCGGAGCCTGCACCCCAAACTCCCTCCCGCACCCCCAACCCTGTCGCAGGTCGGAACCCCCTCCTACTCCTTAACTCCCTCCCAGACTCTGCACCCCCACCTGAATCCCAACCCCCGCCACCTCCCGCACTTTGAACCCCTCATTTCTGGCCCCACCCCAGAGCCTGCACCTCCAGCTGGAGCCCTCACCCCCCGCATCCCAACCCCTTGCCGCACTCCGTCCTGGAGTCCGCATCCCACACCTCCTCCTGCACCCCAACCTTCTGGCCCAGCCCTGAGCCTGCTCCAAACCCCTTGGCCCCAGCACAGAGCCCCGTCCTGCACCCCAAACCCCTCATCCCCAGCCCAGAGCCAGCACCCCCAGCCAGAACCCACACCCCAAACCTCTGCCCCAGCCCAGTGAAAGTGAATGAGGGTGGGGGACTGGAGTGAGTGGGGGTGGGGCCTCAAGGAAGGGGTGTGGGTGTTTGGTTTTGTGCAATTAGAAAGCTGGCAACCCTAGGGGAAGCCCCGAGGCTCCGCGCCCTGCCGCAGGGCTGTGTGGGGTCCGCGGTAGATTTTTTTTTCTGTGGGTCAATGGCCCCTGATAGAAAAGAGGTTCCCCACCCCTATCATAATCAAATGGAAGAGATGCCCAGTGTTTAAATATTTTACAAGTAACTAGAACATAACTGCAACAAACAGCTCAAGAGCAAATTCCCTTTTTAGGGAAGGCATGTTTCAAAATGAAAACTAGATTCTAATAGGGGCAGAAAAAATGGTTACTCACCTTCTCGTAACTGTCGTTCTTCGAGATGTGTTGTTCACCTCCATTCCAATCAGGTGCATGTGCATGCGTGTGCACGCCAGCCGGAAGATTAAGAAGGAACTGGGGAGGGTGGGGGTGGGGTGTCAGCAGGGCTCTATATTGAGCGCCATGAAGGCACGACTTCAGGGGGCGTCCAGGCTGACCACCACAGAGACTGCTACGGAAAAATCTTCCAGCTACCGTGCATCTGCACACGCACACACCTGATAGGAACTGACCTGAACAAGCAGTCGAAGAAGAACAGGCTGTTAAACTAATAAGGGCACTTCTCAAAATTGTTCACTCTCCATAATTCTTTTAAACTACTCAGAAAACCTGATTATCCTATCACAAATAGTACCAAAACTTCTAGAAGTGTGCCCAGTCACACCCTTGCAGTCTTACATAGGCCTCCTGCACACGGTTTTGGAGCTGTATCTTCAAATGTTAATTTACATCTCTTCAGTTATTCATTCTAGTCATTCCTTCACCATCTAACTACGTGCTATCACTACAAAGTCAGATCCAGCATACCTCTTCCCATACCTTGTACAGGAAGAATGTGGTGTGCTTTTTGGGTAACCTGAATAATCTACCAACATTAGTAAGCTTGCAAACAGCTCTGAAGAGAAGTCAACTCCCAAAGCTGTGCAAGAGCACTGCGAACTAGTTCTTCCTTAACCGGCAAAACTTCAGTTTGTAACCAACCGAGTCATAAGAGTGTGGAGTTGACACTGAAACCAAGATATTCTACTTTCCATTTTGCACACTTATTCAAAAACGTTACCTAGTTTTTGAAGTTATTCTCTGGCAAAAAAAGGTTTATATGCCAAATTTTTGGCAGACAAATTTTCACATCCAAGTTTAATACTCATATCCAAAGACTTAGAAGTCATACTGAAAGATACGTACTAGTTACATCAGCATGAATTGAAACGAAGTTGAAACTTTCACAATTGAAAAAAAAAAAAAAAAAAAAAACAATAAACCAAGACTATCTTGGGTATCAAAACTCTATAGACATTTGAGTTATATTACTAAATCTTAATTTAGGGTAATTCCATTTTATCAAATAATCCCAGACTTTTGGGGTGGGGTTTGCTTCTTGTCATATGTTTTGCTGTACTTCTGTGGTGGAACACAGCACTGGTTTAACACAAGTGGCTGCAACAGATCTTTCTGTACCTCTCCTTCTGCTCCTGTGCCTGTCCTGGTCTCCCTCCCCCCCGTTTATCCTCTTTAATATGCACCTCTCTACCCTAACCAATCTGTCCCAGAAGACTGCCGCAGCCTTCCTCCTCTCTGCACAAGAGCAAGTCAGGCTGTTTCCCCCTCCATGCTGAGAACCAGCAGGAGGATCACCAAGAGCACAAGAGTCTCCCTGATCTCCTCTGGTGCATGGAGCCACACCCAACGGCCCTTGGCCTACGGCACAGAGTAATTACTGGCAACGTCAGCCCCTGCAACCTGGGGATGCTGCATGTTTAGTAGCTCTGTGGAATGGAGCGTGCTAAGTGAAGATGAAATCTTCAGTGAATATTGCTGCCGGCCACTAACAGATTTATGAGCACTAGTTAAGTGCAAATTATTTGCAAAGACTTGTAATTTGGAAAATTTTTGCTACGTTTGAACGGGAATCACAAAAAACCCATCCCTTATAATAGGGCGATTGCTTTATCTCTGCTCCAAGGCACAGAAATACTAGGGCTTCAAGGAAGAGAATAAAATATTTTATTTTTAACATGAGTTAACCATGTTTTCCCTGGCTCGTTCTCAGAAATGGAGAATAATTTTTCGCTAAAAACTTTTAAAAATTCAGTGTTAGATTGAAAATGTCTATGCTGGTGTTGGACTAAACTGTTAATATGGCAAAGTTATAGGCAACTGAAAACAAGGTTTTATAACGTGAAATGTTCAACAACCTTCATTATAAGCATTGATACCAGCACCACCGATAATATAATCTTATCTAAACAAGTACTCTTATTTTCCCTTTTTATTACAATGTATCTTTTGCCTTTATATTGCAGCAAATCCTATTTTCCTCCAAATCTATACCAAAGTATTTGATACATTGATTCTGACCTCCACTCTGCCGGAGATGTCAACCTGCATCGACTACTTATTACATTTTCAAACAAGCACCTTTATGCTCTCTTCCATGGTGGCTTTCGCACGAGAGGTGATCCCCATAAACATCCACTAAACTACCTCATTGTCCTTAAACCTTGTCTTGTTTGCTTTGTTGCCTACAGAAAACTTGATATCAATAAGTAGAGCTGGGCTGCTGATCACTGTTTTCTTGTTTCCATAGGCTCTTCCTGTCTATTGTTTCCACCCTTTGTTTCTTGACAGATTTAGACTGTAAGCTCTTTGAAGCACAGACAATATTTTTTGTTATGTGTTTGTGCAGTGCCTAGCACAATAAAGCTGTGGGTCCATGACTGGGGCTCCTACGTACCATGATAATACAAACAAACTGACTGAAGTTGGGGCATTACTATTACAATTTCTAACATTGGTTTATTTAACACATTCACATTTCATTCCTCTGTTTACATAGTAAAATTTCAGATCTCACATGAACTCTGTATGTCCTTTCAGGTAAGTGGGAAAGATTGAGAGGCTGTATTCTAACAATCTCATATTCAATACCTACCTTACTGGACTTTTGCACTCTGTCTAGTGTGCAGACTGTTTTTAATTTGTCTAGCAAGTCTCTACTTTTACTGTTATTTTAGCAGATTTGTGGCTCCTCTTAGTATTCTTGAGATAAGTTTACTTTGCATGTTTGTTTTCCTACATAGGACTTTGATACTAGTAAAGAGAGCTATGCAAGCAAATATTAGTAACACTAAATCAAGTCATTTAAATAACTTTTTCCAACACAAGAATGTCTGTCACTTCAGCAATTTCTTGCATGGGTGCAAGTTAATACAATTCTATCATAATGAACATACCTCCTACTCCGGGTCCCAAATTAGGCATGGTTGAGCCTTGTCCTGTACTGGTGGTGGTGCTATTTCCAACACTACTACTGCCCCCACTTTCGCCACTGCTGCTGCTACTGGTTGTGGAATTCTGAGAACTGGACTGAGGAGCCCAAGGATTTGGTAAAGGGTCTCTATTTTCTGTACGAGACGGCTGATTTTCTCCACCTGAAGATGCATTGCTTACTAAGGAAGCAAATGGGTTACCTCCAAACTACAAAGGAGGAAAAACAAGGAATACCATCTATTAAAACCATCAATTTTATCTCTGCTAGAAATGACAGGTTTTGAGACGTATGCAAAATTACAAACTTGAAGACTACTGATACTGAGAGCAGTCTTTAATTATATTCACCATCCTAAAACCAGTTTCATGGTAGAATAATCAGCTGTTTTGAGATGCTAATCTTAAAAAGGGACATTTAAAAAAAAAAAAATCACATCTCTGAAAATGTTGTACCTTACTATAGCAGCAAAACACCCAGGATTTCAGGCTGAAAGTAGTTACGGAAAAATCTATTTTTATTTTGTTAACTTGGTGCATTTGTCAACACTTTTCTTACAGTGAAACTGACTATATATCTCCAGCATATTCAGTTTCTCTCTTGTTGAAAAGACTTAAGAAAAGCAGCAAAAAAGACTTCCGAAACTGTTCATAAGGACTCCAAGATAGAATTTCCTGAATCTATTTAAAGAGTACTTTAAAAAACTTTTAGGAATTTAAGTCAATTTCAGAAAATTCAAGTTAAGAGTGTTCCTTTATGAAACAGCACATGCCATAATCACTGACTTTCAGACAGTGTCACAAAACTAAGAAACAAAAACTTTATTCTTTCAAGGTTGAGAGTTTGGGATTTCTGCAGTCCTACTTCTACAAGTGGAAACAAAGTGCAGTGACTTCTAGCACCAAATTACATTTTCTTGAATGCTTGTTTAAACAGTGCATAATTTCCTTCACTCCTGAGAAAATGATTTAATATTAAGTTGTATGTACCCATTTCTCACCTGCTCTTGGGCTGCATTCAACATTGGTTCCTGAATATCTGTGTACATGCGTCGCAAGGCATTGTATCCACCTGGGATACTCTCAAGGTTGCTCAAGGCTCGGTCTTGGTTTCTCATCATTTCCTGCATCATTGCAGGGTTTCTCGCAAGTTCTAGTGTCTAAGTAAGTGGAACATTTAATCTGTATTAGTAAAAAATACATTCTAAAGTGAAAATAATCTGAAGCAGTGTCTCATTTATAACAGCTATTTATAGATTATCCAACCTGCCGCAGTTCAGTGTGAACTGCTGTTAGAGCTACAGCAAGAATTTTTCTTGTTGGAATCATTAGAAAGTTAAGCCAACTGAATTTTCATTAGCCATTTTGTCAAAATTGTAAAATGTTGAAAGTTTAGTTATATAGCATTGATACATTCATACTGTTTATATGTTACTGGACAGGAGAGACGAAGGAAGACACAGAAAGTTATGTCCAAGTTCATTTCTATTCAAACAGAATTAGTGAATTTACTATTGTTTCAACTCAGAAATAGAATATGCTGCTTCCAAATAGGAACCACTAGGAATAAATACCTGGTTTCTCAAATCCACAGTATCCATTAGTTTGTGTCTTAAAAGCCTCTACAGTGTAGAAGTATACCAGTAGCTTTCAACTGCATTTAAAATCTGACTGAAGTACTAAAAGTTAGATTAAAGCAGTGTTGGTTTTTTTTCCTCAATGAAAACAGGAGATCTGAAGTGCACACAAGGTCTGCCCTAGTTGAACTTCAGAAAATTAAGTTATGTAATCCTGAAATACTCTCCAGGGAATGTTATAGATTATTTAACATTAAAGACAACACACTGAACTATTTCAGACATTAGTGACTAGAAAAAAAATCAACAGTATTTGCCTAGAGTAGCATTCTATGAGTTTTCCTTTATGATCCTAAATTTCTCAGCAATACTTCAAACACTCAAATCAGCATATTTAATTTTATTAAAGAATTTTAAAGTTTATTAATTTACAGAGAACTTTCAACATACTTGTCTCATTATATCTGGATTATTAAGCATGTGACTGATCTCTGGATTTCGCTGTATCAATTGCTGCATTTGAGGATTGGCCATAATTAACTGCCTCATCAGGTCAGGATTTGAAAGCATGCTCTGAACAAAGGGATTTTCCATTATCTGGACCATCATTTCCGGGTTGGACATGAGCTGTCGCTGCATCTGACTTTGTAACTCTGAAAAGTTAGATGTATTCAGGCCCAGGCTACTCAGACCTGAAAGTCCTCCAAGGCCACCTTAAGAGGGGAGGGGGGGGAAAGAGAGAAAAAAAAATGAACTTTCTGCTTTTAGTACATTTCTAAATCAATTTAATCCAGACAACTTTTTTAAATTCAAAATACTTTAATGTATCACCCAAATTTCCAGACAATGCGAAACAGTGGGAATTCCATCCTTCCTAGACACTAAAGAGTCCTTTCTCCAATGTCTGTTTTATTAATGAATACATTTAGCTGACAACCAATACTTCGGATAATACATACATGTCATTACCACTCTAGAAATGTTGATGTCTGTGTCCCCTAGATTTCAAAAATTTCTCCCTTTTAAACCATGCAATATATACATACATGTCTCAAGAGTATATTTGCAGAAGTAGTCACTTAAAATTTAACTGAGAGTAAGTAAAAGATAGCATTACAACACAGTATAATTTTCCTTTTCTGTTTTATCACAATAACTCTTCCCAGTTCCTAATGCATCAGGTACTAAAAATAAGGTAAAATAGTTTTCTACAATCTTCACGCTGCCTAAATTGCATAACTTCAAACTGACCCCAAAATTGTGGCAACCAAAATCACTTGTGAAATTTGAGCCACTTTAAACCCACAACAGCAAATGCTTACTAAGTTGAACTTTTTTATTCTATTCATTTCTCAGAAAATGAAACGAGATAGAGGGCCTGAATCACCAGTGCTAAGTCTGGGGCGGGTAGCAGGAGAAAAACCACTTTTCAACTGCAGAACAGGAGCCAGTCTGTTCTTGGGAAATGTATGCTCTGGAAGAGAAGGTAAGATAGAGCTATTAGGCCCAGTGATTCGATTTGGTCAGAGAAGTAGGTGGGTAGGTAGCTTGTAGGTGGTGTAGCAATTTTGTCACTGTTGTTCACAATCTGGTTGACACAAGGGTCCCAATTTCTGCAGTGCACTCCTTGGACCAATCCAGATACACTGTAGAGCATGCACAGCTCACATGCAGCTCTATAATTTTCACATTACCAGTAATGCTGGAATGAAACACCAGCTGCACCTTGCTATTTGTTCATGTGCTATATATGAAGAAGCAGCATACGTGGAATACTCCTATGCAAGATTTTCCACAGAGGACGATTTCAAGGAAATAAGATTCCTACGACAGAATGCTGAAATTAAACCCTTTTCTCTAAATGTCTGGCACATGGGCTGTAACAACTAAGGGAAGGGCAGTGTTCTTAACCCACAAAGTTAGCAGACAAAGAATCGTACCCAAACCGAAAGGGCTGCTGTTTGTTGAGGCTGGTGTGGAGGTACTACTATTGCTTGATGTCGATGTGGTAGAAGTATTCCCTGTGGTGTTCGTTTGCTGTACTGGATGATCTTGTGATCTGAAAAATAAAGTTAAAACTATAAACCACTTTACTGAGGCAATTTAAAAGATTTCCGGAATGAACCAGAGACAATTTAGCATGAAATAACCAGAATATAAATTACGACTATTCTCATATAGTGTGTCAATACCATTATTTAAATATGGACACCAAGTAATCTGGCTTTTTTTTTTTTGGGGGGGGGGGGGGGGGGACATGCTTTGGGTATTTCTATTTTCTGCCCAACTGGATATTAAACTCATATTCCCCACCCAGACAAAAACCAGAATCTCAAGATTCTCCAGGACAATCTCTAAAAGGAAAGATTTAAACTCAAATAGGGTTACAAAGATGATTGTGTATGTTTTATCATTACAAATTGATGTTTTCACGGAGATCCCAAACCCCACCCCTCACTGCGTTGGAACCATGAGTAGGATTTCAGCCAGTCACGGAAGCAATGAACACAGTACCACAGCCATTATTTCTGATAAGTTTCAGCTGTTTTCTGAGCAATAGCAGGTACCAATCCATTTCCCTTCCCATTGTTATCCTGCCCAAACATTGGAAGTAAATTGAGAGAGACAAAACCATCCAGACATCCCAATTATCTGACAGTGCAAAGTAAAACCCTGTCCTACCTAACCATTTCTAGCTGGAGCACTGTGGCAATTCCAATCTGGTGAATGCCAATTGTGGATACAACTGTAAACAGTCTACAGACCAATATAAACAAAACGGAGTCATTTTGGGTTCCAAGTGTTGTAACATGTACTGCACACTACTGTCTATTCAAAGTTAGAACTCTTCAGAAAATGGGAGCACAATTATGTAAACCTGGCTAAGTTTATGACCAAGTCTGTTCCCAAACTCAGTCATGGCAGATTTCTCATTTTCAGTGTCAGGATAGCAGTCCTGCACTTGATGGATCAGCTCAGCTTTGGACAGGTCAATCTGTCCTTTGCTGAAATTATCTGGACCAGTCACAAAAATGTGAACACACTGACTCACAGGAAATTAGACAGGAGATAGCCTCACTTCTAACAGTACAAACCCCATCTCCAGAACATCGGTATGAAGTTGTTCCTGAAGAAACCAAGTTGGTACAGGGAGGGACTGAACATTTGGACATACACGCATTTCAAAGCCCATTCCTAATTGCAGATGTGTCCCTGGACTGTCACCAGGCCTGTGAAACCCAGAGGTTGGTTATCAGGGCCGGCTCCAGGCACCAGCTGAGCAAGCAGGTGCTTGGGGCAGCACATTGGGCTCTTCAGCGACAATTCGGCGGAGGGTCCCTCAGTCCCTCTTGGAGGGAAGGACCTGCCGCCAAAGAAGAAAGCAGCACGCTGGAGCTGCCGCGGATCGCAATTGCGGCTCCCCCCCCCCCCTCTGCCATTTGGGGTGGCAAAAACCCTGGAGCCGGCCCTGTTGGTTATTATCCTACCGTCCCTGCAATGCTTGCTCTCAACTGGGATTCTGGGGTCTGCTGAGGTTGTCTTGTGCCATGTATACCACAATTTCATCCATAAAATCCAGCTTTCATGTCAGCTCTGATCATGCTATTTTCTGGCTGACAAATCCTAGCCACCAGAATGGTGATATCTTGGATCCTATCATGGCATGGGAATGCTTGCAGTTGAACTGTGTTTTGCAGGGCTTTTAGGTACTCCATGTATTGGCTGAGGACAAGTTAAAATTTTAATAGCTTAAGCATAAACCAGAGCAATGCGAACATACTGGTGGTGAGTATGAAGACATCCTCCAAAGCAGGATCCTTGATCAGCCATTCATCCAAATAGAGCAACATGTACTCCCAAATTCTGCAAGCAGGCATGTAGTGAGAAGAATACAACACTGATGTCAGGCCACAGAAAACAGCTATTCCTACAATCTGAGCTATTCAACGTGCTATGGAGGAACCACTCATCCATGAGATCCAGAGCATAGTCAGTTGCCTTCTCCTAGAAGCATGATGGTTCACAAGGTGACTACAATGAATTCTTCCTTGACTAATTATGATTCTGTTCTGAGATCCGGCATAGGCCTTTTGTCTCTGACTCATGAAATACCTGGAATTCACACTTTTTCACAAGCCAAAAGAGATTGGTTCTTCCGTAGCATATCTTCCTGATAAAACAGTAGCCAAGTGCTTTCCAGGGACAGAGGCAGACATGTAATTCGGAGGGTATTCTGAAAGCCTAATCATGTAGCCCTAAACAGGACCCATGTCTGATGTGACGAAGGTCACCAGATAGTAAGACTCAGCCAGGCTACAGCAAGTGGTACACTGACTGTATGCATTGATGCCTCTTTACACTCCTTTGGTTATTTGAAAATTGTTCAGAGGGAGCTTAGGATCCTTGGCTCCTGCTGCCGTCGAAGCTGACCACCACCTGCAGGGCATACAGATCTCTCCTGCAAAGGCAATCAATCTGAAAACCAACATGAAGGGGAACTTTTCCCAAGTTTTTCCTTTTTCCCCCCCCCACTTTTGAGGGCTGCTCCAGAACATCTCACTGTGCCCTGTCTCTCCTTTGTCTTCTGCATAGCTATCTCCACTTATTCCACTAACAGGTTCTCTCCAACATACGGAGTCTCCTTGGTCTTTCAATAGACCTACTGGTGGAAGCCACAGTCCTCTGGCCAAATGGATCTATGGATATCCACCGATGGTAGGAGCCTCACCACCATCAAAAGCCGTTCACGTTAGTTCTCCGTTCCAGTCTACATCCTCATACATATTTCTTGATGGAAACCTCAACTTCAAGAGTGATGGCTCTGGACACTTTAAAGGTGAAGCTACCCCACTAGAGGACACTGGGTTTATGCTCACTCAGGAGGTGCTGATAGTGTCTTGGTATTCATTAGCTTTTGCCATCTTGGTCTTTTGCTTTAATTTTTTTACTCTTCGAAGCACTACAGCCCAGCCTTGTACAAGATACACAGGAGTGCCCTTGGAAAAGGTGAGACTGGAAATCATTCACCTAGCCACGTGCGGCCAGGAGTGGGAACCCTGGATCACATCCCCTCAGCTGCTTCTGGTGCAGTTTGCTGTTGCAGAAGGTAAGGAACATCCCCGGAGCACCGCTTACATGCGCCCTGGACAACTGCAATGGAACTGCCCTCTGTTGCACAAAAGGCCTGTGAAAGCAGCCATATGCTTGTATGATTAGACAACATTAAATTGTCTTGGCTAAAGAAAATATATGATTTGCAGTTTGTACAAAGTGGAGGTGGTTAGCAGTTAGGGGAAGGCCTTGAAAAATGGTATGCTTAGTTGAAAATACTGGGCTTGGAATGTGGCTTAACTGGAAAAACTGGACCTGGAAGGTAACTGATAAAACAGGTGAAAAGTCTTGAAGAAGCCACCCCAATCATCAGGGGTGGTTCTACATGGCTTTAACAAAAAATAAATTCATAAAGCAGTGAGTAGAGTCACATAGGTTCTGATACATAAAGTATAAAAGGTTCATTACTAGTACCTGCTGTCCAGGTGAAGCAAGCCAATGTGGGTTTGAACTTCCTCAGTCTAGTCCTGTAGTAAGTACCTGAACAATGCTTATAACTGCATGTTACTGTATGGGTCTGATTGCTTAGGCATTTAAGGCCCATTTGGAGTAGCTGTATAAATAGTATTCGGCCTTTGAATTTAAATAAAGGAAATTAAGATTAAACTGGTGTCCTGGTGATACCTGTATTATCAATAAAAATAATTCCAATAGGGCTTCTGCTCTATACTTGGAGATTGACTTAAAGGTAAACAATACAGCTGATGTGTTCATCTTTTGCAGATATTCTTCTGCCATTTGGGCATAGTTTGAAGTTGATAAGGAGGCTGCCTTCATCCTGGAGAGGTGAAAACTGAAACACCTTAGAAACTATAGGGCAACAAACAATGCTGGTGTTCAGCACCCACATGCCAGGATTGAGTGCCCAAAGAACAGAAATAGTTTGTTTTTTACTATTAGCAACCTAAACCCATCTACAAGGGAGGAACATGGCAAACAATACTCATGAAAAGAGCACTGTGACTGTAGAGGCCCAGCTCCTGCAAGGAGTTTTCACTGACTGAAGTCAAGAAGGAGCTGACTGGAAAGTTCCAAGTGTAGTGGTGAAGTTCAGAAGGTGGCACATGACTGCCAAGAGAGGAGAATGACACTCACACTATCCTGCTATTGCAGCATTTAGTGAACAAAAAATTTCCAAGAGTTTGGAGATTTCCACCCATGTTTTTGCAAGGGACCTCAGGACCAGGAGTAAGAATATTGTCTTTTAGCCAGACCTAGTAATTGCACAACACGAGTTGTCTAATTTGGAAACAAGAATGTTTATTTGGTTTCTTACAGCTAAAGAACAGAAAGCTTATCAGCAAGGTTACCTGTTTTGTGTTTTGATGACCAGGTGAACAGTGAGTCCATCGTGAATCCCATGCTGGGTCAGAGTATCTTGATCTTTTAAAATTTTTCCAGCAAATATTAATACAAGTTGATCGGTGTGGGACTTGAAACGCTTAGAGATTTCTTCCTTAAACTAGATATTGGAAAGAAAAAGTTCATGTGATTATGTGTAAATCAGTGCATTAAGTATTCTATTTTAAATAACTTCTGAGATTTGGTGAAGTTATTTTGAGCATGTTTACTATTATGTTTCAAGTTCATACAATAGATGCCCCCTTTATTAAATGCTCCCTCAGCTTTTTATTTTTGACAATGACCATGAAGTCAGATCATTCCTATGTGTACATTCAAAACAGTACGTCAATCAATAGTGTTAGAAAATGATTAACTTTAAACAGTTTCCTGCAACAGCCTCATATACAACAAAAGCTTAAATGTCAAGGAATGAGAAAAAAAGATTTTGGTTTTCTCATATAATTTTGTATAGGTGTATATGTAAGAGGTGTAACTCTTATTAACACCTGTAACAGATGTAAGTATTTGAAAACAGCATTTTCACACTGAGTAAAACCCATTTTTGACAGTGTAGTATTAACATAATGTTAGGCTTGTTACAACCTCCCAAAAGGAAGCATTTCCAGTGTTCTTATATCATCGTCATGTACTGAAATGGGGTCAAATTACTATAGTCAAAGCACATATAAGAGAACCATAGCTAAGCTGAGCTAATGCTACCATGGCCATCTAACTCGATTTTCTTGCTCTCATGGGGGTTATACAGCACGCTATTTTGAAATACTTCTGACTAGTGTATCATTTCACCACTTAACTTCTGCACATGATACTATGCATTAGCTTTACAGGACTGGTGTGTTATTTACAAAGTTATGGAAAGCAGTTGTTGTGACAGATATAGCAATTTCCTCAATATCCTTGGGAGATCTTAAGTTTAGGTATATCTGAGGTCCATTGTATGAAATGCAAAGTTTTTATATTATTGTGGGACAGGATTGAATGTAACCTGGGGGAGAGAGAGAGGAGGATGTGATGTGATGCCTGGGATTTCAAGAGACTCTATGACAGACAAGAATGGACTTTTGCTTTAATAAGTGTTAAATGGATTTCCCGGGGAATACCTAGGGAGAGGTTAATGCAAATTTCCCACCTCTGTTTAGAAAAGTATGGCTTGCTGGGAATATCACAGTATTGGCAAGGAACAGGAGGGAGAGAAACGTAGATATCTGCCCAAGAGAGGTGATAACTGAAGGGCTGGGAGCCCAGAGTGGGTGCCCTTGGTGGACCACCGAGGGGGGGAAAATACAGGTGCAATTGCCCTGAACTGGGACAGCTGTTGCATATGCTTTTACTTGTCTTAAGTTTGTATTCTTATCACCAGAAAAAAAATTATAGAACACATTTATAGAAATCAGTCAAAAGAACAGGAATGACTCAGTAGAACTGATAGTGAAATGCAACATTTTCAACATCCAGATCACTACTTCTAATTAGCAGTGACCAAAGTTTGTTTCCATCCTATGACTATGTTGTGGCTTCAACCTAGTTGTACTGAACATACCTCCACCACAAAACAAACAAAAAACATACAACCAATAGCACCAAAGCCATCTTTTGTTTGCAGTCTCAGAAAACAGAATGACAAGGCAAGCTAACTATTTTGCTCTCTGCCCTCCAGAGGTGATCCTTGCAGGCCATGGGGCTGAGCGGCTCAGCCCGCTGCTGGTCTGGGGTCCTGGCCCTGCCCACAGAGTGGGTACCTACCTTCTCCCTGGTTCGAGCCCATTCTCTTCCTCTCTCTCTCTGCACTGAACTGAGGGTGGGAGTGCACTGAGCACAGGGCTGGGGTTGAAGAAGCAGGCTGGGGGTTGAGGTGTAGGGTCTGGCCAGGAGCTAGAATGAAGGAGGGGGCTCAGGGTTGGAGTGCTTACCTGGGTAGCTCCCATTTGGTGCGAGGGGTGCAGGTGGGAATGCGGTGGTGAGGGGGGGGTGCGCTGCAGGAGCTCCCATTTGGTGCTCAGGGTGGGGTTGGGATGTGAGGTGTGCAAGACTCAGGGCTTGGGGTGTGTGGGGGCTGGGTACGTGTGGGGGTGCAGGAGTCAGGGCAGGGGGCTGGGGTGTGTGTGAGGAGGGTGCAGGAGTCAGGGCAGAGGGCTGGGGGCATCTGGGGGGGTGCACGAGTCAGGGCATAGGGGGGCTGGGTGCGTGAGGGGGTGCTGGAGTCAGGGCTGGGTGCGTGTGAGGGGGTGCAGGGGTCAGGGTGTGTGTGAGGGGGTGCAGAGGACTGGGTGTGTGTGTGAGGGGAGTGCAGGGGTCAGGGCAGGGTTTTGGGGCAGGGGTAAGGCAGAGGGATGGGACTTGAGACTCCGGGAAGGGGCTGGTGTTTGACGCTCGGGAGAGGAGTGCTGGGAGTGAGGACTCTGGATTCCTAGGTTTCCAGCTGGGCTCTAGTTGTTCCAGGGGGTGGGGTGGGGGCAGATGGAGACTAGGGCTCCAGACTCCTGGGTTCTGCCCTCAATGCCAAACAGGAGCGGGGTCCAGTGATCTGGGGTGGGGAAAGAGGCGCGATCCAGCTGTTCGCAGGGTCCAGCAGGTGACAAACCGCAGCCCCTGGGCTTAGGTTCAGGCTATGGGATGCGGCCTGTCCCAGTACAGAGCCGAGCTCATTCCAGCACCGGGGCTCCAATCCCGGGGCAGCCTGCCTGAGTCCAGGGAGCGGGGCCAGCCATGCTTGGGGAGGGCGGGCGCACGGCGCAGCTGGGACCCAAGACCCTTCCCCACTTACAGGCCTTGCGGGCGCTGCAACTCCTGTGGGGCCGGGTCCCTCTTCCTGCCCCCACTGGCGGGGCCGCTCAGACTCTGGACACCAGGTAGCGGTATGGACACGCTAACCCGGAAACACAACCTCCTGCCAGAAGCGACAGAGGTCAGGAAAGCATGTGCAGTGGGAGGGGCGGAGAAGAGCGGGCCGGGTCAGATTTTTAACAGCACACTGCTGTCTGCCGGGGTCCCGACCGCCGGCCCCCCAGCAGGCAGCAGCGTGCCATTAAAAATCGGCTCGCGTGCCATCCTTGGCACGTGTGCCATAGGTTGCCGACCCCTGGTATAAACATAGAAAGTGACAGTACCTAGGCCAAAGAGTTTGCAAATCTGACAAAAAAAAAAAAAAAAAAGACAAGACAAAAGATGGATGAGACAAACAAGAAGGTAGTGTTGTGGCAGTGAAGTCAAGAAAACTCCGTGCCTACACAAAGCTTTATTAAGTCAATAGAGCTCTTCACACGTGGAACTCATTTCAGGATGAGGGTCTAAAATAAATTATGGCTCAGAATTTTCTTTTTTAGGGGGCTTTTTAACCTTAATTGACCTTGATGGCTACTTCCTGGTCAAAAGACACATTTTAGATACTGCTATTTACACGTGCTGATTTGTCATAAAAAACAGTAGTGACTGCTAAAACATAGTTTAGAGGCAGCTTTAAAGCTGAAGAAAAAATTATTAAAGTTGCAATAAATGAAAATTATTATTAACTTTAAATTTAATCTTAAATCAAGTCTAATTTGGTATGAACCAATTTCTAGAAGGAAATACTCATTCAAGAGGTCAAGATATTGAACAATTTGTGGGAGATTATATAACCACATGCTATCCAGTGCCATCAATATACTGGCATAGAAAGCAACACCACTCCTTTCTCTCTGCCCAGACATATCTATGGTTTTCAGATGACCCCAAATAAATAAATAAATAAATAAATAAATAAATAAATAAGATACAAAAGGTGGGAGACTATGCCAGTGGTGAAAATGCTAACAGCCCCTGACAAGCTAGGGCACAAACAATTCCTACATGACATACCACGGCCATGGAATTGATCAAGCAATCTCTTCTGCCTAGGTAGTAAAACTATTCTGAACTGTGAGCCATTTTGGCAACCTAGTGGATTGCATCATGCAGCTCACTGGACAACGATCATCTCCATTTGCAACAGTCGCAATTATATGGTTATGCAAAATGGAGATACAGTATCCCTCTTTTTAGAATTTAATCTGTTAACACAATAGGATGCCCTAGAAACACTGAAGAAAATCCAAGCCATCACTTGTGATTTTCAGCAATAGTTTTTCTGGCTGGTGAAAGGAAGCCAAGAATACCCAAGCCCACAGCTAACATATTGCCAGTTTACAATGCACTTGAAAACCCAACCAACTAACCCACCCACCAAAACAGAACACAAGTTGAACAATGGGTACTCTAGAAACCAATTTTCAGTACAGGTGACTTCTAATCTCCCATTCCTGAACAAAGTTACTGTTTTTCATTAGCTTCTCAAACTCCAACGCAACTGCCAATATAATAAACCCTTCTCAAGCAGGTTCTACACTAGAATTTGGAACAGAGGAGCTGCTGGTTGCACCTTTTAGCCAGGCACAATGGACAAATAATCATATTCATTCTTCTGAATCTCAGTATTTGAAATGGTACATTATGAGATACTTTTCAAAGTATGGTTGTGAAGGAGGACATTTAAAAAAAAAAATCAGAAAAACAGTATTCTAGGGAAAATTAAAAAATGAAAACCTGAGCTGCCTTTCCACAGCCCCATATGATAAGCCAAACAGTTTGCTGACTCACGGTAAGCAAAAAACAGCAGCTGTGGATGCATTAGTGCCCATTCATGTGCCTGACTGAAGACAAAGTGTGTTGTAAAATAAAAGGAATAAAACCAAGGGAATAAAAATAACCAGAAAGACGAGACTCCACCAATCGTGGCCTAGCCTGACAGATACCTATACAACTCATAGGTACTGGCTATTATAGCAAGGATTTTCAAAGAGGCCTCGAGAATTAGATACCTAACTCCCATGAAAACTGGGCACCAAACACCTTTTGGCCCCATTGAAAATGCCAGCCTGCAACTTTATACATCTAAACAAGAAAGTGAAAGCTGCTCACTCTTCCAAGCACAAGACTTTTGTTTTGAACAGTGAAATACAGGCAGTCTCACACTATAGGAGAGACTGTCCAGGCTTTGTAGCTGGGTGAAAGAGTTACAACAAGATCTATGTTCCTAAAAGTCACTTAAAGTGCAGTTCTATTTCAAAGATTGACACAACCTTACTCCGAGCTGCTCCGTTATGTTCCAAGTCATATGTAACGACAAATAAGTTTTTACTAGTATTTATTCCTATTAAAAATAGAGGCAACACAGCTAAAAGAATTAGCTGGATTGCATTCAGGCCTGGTCTACACTACGTTAGGTCGACCTAATTATGTCAGTGTACATACCACAGCCTTGCTCCCACCGATGTAAATGCCGTAGTACACTGACATAACTCCACCTCCAGGAGACACCCAGGGCTTATTTCGGTGTATTTGGGGTGATGCAATGCCTCTGTAGACATTCTGTTACTTATACATACTGGCTGCCATTCTTGTCAATTTCACCGTTCCGCTGGCACCAGGCTTCTCAGCTCCCTGCTGGGAATGGTGCAACCAACTGGACACCAGATGTGGATTTCTCCGCTATTAGCCTGACTGTCCCCCCCAGGCTCTCAGCTCCTCACTGGAGCATGGCTGTACCCGACAGGGAGCTCCGCGCCCAGAGTCTGGTCAGCTGCCATGCTCCGGGTGGAGAGCTGAGAAGCCAGGTATGGCTGCCCTGTTCCCCACAGGGAGCCCAGCTCATGGCGGGATGCTGCGCACAGAACTGAGAGCCCCGGCTGTCAGCCCCTACAATGCTCTTCATAAGTGGGTGGAAACACTCCAAGTGAAGGTGCACACCACCGACAGAAGAAGGGCAGTGCGGACATGAACCACTGCAGTAATTACCACTATAGTGGCTGTAAATCGACCTAACATAGATCAACTTAAGTTTATAGTGTAGCCATGCCCTCTGTCTTACACAAAGGAACCAATATTCTACTTGATGGTCCAAATACCTCAATTAAATCTGCAACCCCAAAAATCTGCAGAATTATCATTTCTTGTGATTAGAGAGAGCAGGAAAGAATCTCTTTCAATTCCTTGGCTGAATTTGTAGGATTGTCAGTTTAAAAATAATTATTAGTGAGGCAGTGTAGTCTGGTGGAAAGAGCACTGGACTGGGACCCAAGAGATTCTAATCCCAACTCTACTGCTGGTCTGCTGGGTACTATTGGGCAAGCCACTTCAGCTCTGTGCCTCAATTTCACCAGCTGTAAAACAGGGATAATTATACTCACCTCTTTTGTAAAGTGGTTTGAGATCAAGTGACAAAGAGCACTATATTCCTATAAACTGAGAAAAATGATCTGGAACTAGATCGCTAGAAAGTTAACATGGAATCCCATTATGATTATCACCTTTTTAAGGAGAACAACATTTCGAGAACCCAGCCAACTATCCTTTTTTAGCATACGAGTGCTACAAAGGTGTTAAATTTAAACTTGCCAGAGCTAGACAATTTAGTGACATTCTCACTGAGAAAACTAAGTGAGTTCAAGTGCTACTGCTCATAAAACGGCAAGTGTTTGCTTGAGAAAAAATACATACACTGCATCTACAGGTTAGTTTTTCCACCTAATTTATAATTAGGCATTACAGAACCAAAAACATAGTAACATACAAAGAAAAGCTAGTAGGTTTATTTTAGGCAATACCAGAGCTATCTTAAAAGGGATTTTATTAAAGTTCAACTAACCTTACCTTCTTAACGTCTGACATAACTTTTTATTAGACTGCTTTGTTTCTGCTACTAAAAGTAATATTTCTTTGGTATGGTAAATTTTAATGATAAGGAACAAATTATCAACCCCATCAACAAGGGCAGGTCCAAACAAATAATTTTTCCTCCCTCTCAGCACACAATCCTTAATACTTTAGAATGTGGTCCAAGATCTCACCTATCCAAATCAAGTATCTGACCACCCACTGCCATTCTGTCAATGATTCCTCTGCAACCAAGTATTTCATTGATTAATTTTTCCTTGTGGACTGAATTCATAACAGTATTTAGAGCAGCCTTTCAAAGTTCTGCTTTCCCAACAGACCCAGGGTGAATTAATTTTTTAAAAAACCCATCAAGATAGGGAAGAAAATTAGATTGTGCGCTTTGGTTTATAAACTTTCATGACAATTCTGATTTACAGAAAAAAAGTGATGGAGCACAGACAATTTACTTCATTTGGAATTATCACTCAAAAACCATATTTGATTACAAGAGACTTCAAACCTTTATTCTTACAGTTGTTTGATGCTTAACTATTTTTCTGTCAATCATTTATCAGAAAAATGTTGGTAAAATTCTCGATTGTATAAAGTTGTTGTTTTTTTTTTTTTTTTAAATATGGCACTATTTCTACCTTATCCAGGTTTTGGAGGAAAGTAAATACACATTTTAAAAAAAGTCACCATTACCAAACAGTACGTTTTTGTTGTTCTTGAACAGCTTTTAAATCAAGTTTCCAGAATGTGGGAGAAAGAATTTAAGTTATGAAGTGCTGAGTAATTAATCCCTGCAGTGTTTGTTTGTTTGTTTGTTAAGAAAAAGAAATGCATGAAGAAGAGTTGATGATTTGCAAGGATGAGTCAGTTCACATGAGTTGGCTGTGAGTTTGATGGGTTTTAACATGTAGTTTAGGGAATAGAAGAAAAGAACTCAAATTTTTACTCTGTTTTTGAAACTTTTATGCACTCAGATGCTTAACTAGAAACAATCAAACGGATCACACTATCAATAGCTGGAAAGAGCAGTAAGTCTAACTATTATGTAACTTCAGTAGTTTTGAGAGTGAACCTAGGTTGATGAAAGCCACACCTATGTTATACCGTTTATCAACCTGTGGACTGTGAGAAAAATCATTGAGAAAGGATTGGTTTACACTAGTTTACAGGAATATAAGCAAACTGCACACATCGGGAATATGAAAATATGGTGCCAACATTCTGTTCCATTTCATATATATAGTTTTATAATTACGTTAACACTGTTCAACATCAGGCATTAATATGTTGAATGTGGCTAAGCTGTAATTGTGGGAACCAATAACAATTTTGAATTGTATGATTTATGCATTTAAACGTTCAACCATAGTGTTCCATTAATAGCTTTTTTCCTTTGGGTGTTTTAAAGAGAAAGAGAAAAGTAATGCACAAATAGCTATCTTTTTATCATGCAGAACTCCAGAATAAGCTATACGTGTGCATGTACGCTTGTAAAAAGGCACTCCAGCAGCATTTTAAAATTGAGTACAGTATAACGTGCACGGCACATTATTTTAAAATATGTGGCATCTTATTTTTAATCTATTGGAAATTATCAAACATATCAAACGCACTTGAAAGAGGACAAGAAACACTCCATGGCAAGGCTGAAATTTAAAAAAGGAATCATGAGAGCACAGAAATACTTGAAATTTTTTTCTATGGTTCGATAATTTAAATTGCTTTGTACTAACCTTACCAAGAGAAGATTTACCTGTGAGCTTAGGACAAACATGAAAAATTTCAGTCCTGAGGGTAATTTTTTGTAAGAGTTATAAGCACTTACATACAGGATCCTAAAATAAGAGTGCCTTGACATCTACAAACAATCTATAGAATATTTCTATGTATGTTTGGAGCATTTTAATATGTAAGTGGACTGTTTGCATACAAGTTAAAAAGAAAAAGCAGGCTGCATTTTTCTGCCACGGGACTGTAGTATTTACAAAATAATGCATGACTTGACATTTTGGGATTTTTGTGTATGCGTATGGAAACACTGAACCAACTACACTCAGAACCTTGAACATTGCCAACTTCAACCCTGGATTGCATGAAAGATTAACAGAGAGCATGAGCTCAGGAACACAAAGAAGCACATCAGTGAATGCCCAGCGAGCTTTAACTCTTCCAAGGTAAACTGCCTAAAAATGAAAACAGTAAAGTTGTTTAAGTTGGTTGATTCCAACATCTTTTACCATTCAAACACAGTTTAAGTCATACACTACAAATAGGAGGAGAGATTATTTAAGGAACAAAAGGCCCTTAAAATGACTTCCTCTTCCGCACCTCACCCACTTTTGCCCTCTTCCCTAGGACCTCTCCTAAAACGTCTCTTTTTAAAACAATCTAAGTGAAAAAGAACTAACAAAATTATCCCCTTGAATACAAGAACATTCTGGAATGTGCCTCTTCTGGAAGAGCAGTCAGCATGCTCCTATATCTGTGATAGTTTCTTCAAACAAAAGATGAAATATCTAGCCAAATAATTTACCTAGTCTGGAGTCAGCAGGTTTACAGCTATTCCTCATCCCTCAATATACTACAAATCTTTGTACAGTTGTGCAAGTTTAGTAGTAGACCCATTTCAAAAACAGTGAAGATATAGGCCCCAGTCCTTGGGTCAGGCCCACCTGCGCTCAGCACAGAAACTAAAGGTGCTGGGAAAGAGAAAGGTGGCTATATTTCACCTTTACAGTCAACTAGGCTGCCTACAGCTTATTTGGGTTTTGATGCAAGTTAGAGCAGTCTGCGTGCTGCTCTATTCTATGCATGGCTGTAATGGTCCCCAAGAGGCTGTTGTGGCATCCAGGGATCACCAGAGCACAAAAACACTCCAGACACATTCCCTCCTTGCTTAAATACACCCTACACGGGGGCTTTGTGTACACTGGCAATTAAACGATAAAACTTGTGTCTTTTAGAGGTGTTAAGAAAAAACAACATACCCCAAAAGACAAAAGTTTTGCCAACAACAAGCGCCAGTGTGAACAGCGCTTTATCGGCAGGAGCGCTCTCCTGCCGACAAAGCTAACCCCACTCGTCGGGGGTGGAAGTTTTTTGTCAGGAGACGAGCTGACAAACAGCGGCTACACTGCACGACTTTTAGCGGCATGGCTGTAGCAATACAGCCATGTTGCTAAAAGCTGTGTAATGTAGACAGTCTGGATCTTGCATGTACATTCTAATTCACCAAAGAGTGTCACGTTAGGTGTCATAAAAGCTGGTGTCACACTGGTCATCACTATCATTGTGAAATGCATGTATGAATGTTGTGTAAGGAGTTATTTATATACAAGGCTACGTTTTTGTCACACATTTTTAGTAAAAGTCATGGACAGGTCATGGTCAATAAACCAAAATTTATGGAAGCTCATGGCCCAACCCTGACTTTCACTAAAAATATCCCTGACAAACTGGGCAGCTGCGGGGAGTCCCCACCACCTGCCCTGGGCAGCTGCGGGACACTCTGATGCCCCCAGCTGGACAGCTGCAGGGTGCCCCCACCAGTGTGGGGGCTGGGAGCTGCAGGGGGGAGGGGCCTGGCTGAGAGCTCCAGCCCCAGGGCAGAAAACGTCACGGAGGTCAATGGAAGTCACGGATTCCGTGACATAATCGTAGCCGTATTTGTATACACTGAAAATTATGTTCTGAAACATCTGTTGTCCAGGGACTGGCTACCAGTAAAAATGAAAAACAGGTTTTCTGTCAGAAAAAAAATGTTTATATAGCTGACTGTTTACATGTAAATTAAGTATTGTATGTTTCACAATGGGTCTCCTCCTACCAGTCTGAAACGAATGCTAATAAAGGACTATGGAAAAAGTTCAGAGAGAAAAGTAATAGAAGAAGCAAACAGAGGAGGAAAGGCAGGAATATCAAAGGTTTCTCTGCTGTAATTGGGGACAAAGACGACACCCTGTTATCCCTCACCTAGGAAGTAAGTGGACAGTGAATTTGCTTCATGAAAGTGGGATCTCAACCTACTTGGCTTGGTTGAAAACACTGGAGAGAACTTCAGGTGAGAATCTTCAGATAACAGGATAATTTGATAGTTAAGTTTAGTTTCTAAAAAGCATGTTATGATTTTGTTTTCTGTGTAACCATTTGTATTCTTATCATGGTAACTTGAATCTTTGTTCTTTGATTATAAATTATTCTTGTTTTCACTATAGATATATCTAAGTGTTGTGGTGCTAAGCACAGTGGTGAAAGAAAGTTGAAGCTTACAAGCTCGTCTGTACTGTTTCTTTGGGAACAGCTGACCTGGTAATTCGATGAGTGTTAGCGGATAAGGGGCTGGACACATTGCAGGAAATGCTCTAAGGGTGGGAGTTAGTGTGTGCCTATCACACGCTACCTGTACAGACAGAGCAAGGCCTGTGGAGGCCTGGAAGTCAGTGCTTGTGCTGCCAGAGGCTGGTGGTTTCAGGGAACTGATCCACCACACCGCAAGCACAAACAAGACTTCCTCACACTAAGGGCAGTTGATGGTGAGGTGTCTCACAACCCTGGGTGCTGTCACACTGTTCTATTCCGGAACTCACTGTGCAGTAAACTTTTCTTAAAATGAACTTCAAAAATAAAGTCTCAAATGACTAAGGTGCTCGTTACAGATATACAGTTTAAGGTGAACTGAAAGGCTATTGTATCTGCCCACACAAGTTCAGACCCTCACCTTATTTCTATGTTTTTCCTGCAGCTACGGAGGACATCATTGTCCCTGCCCACACTAGCAACAGGACCCAGTGCTGACTATGTGTCAGCAACAGATGCAGCTGAACTGGTGTTCAAAACTATTTGGTCCTGTCTACACTTGAAATTAATCCATTTTTAGCACTGGTTCAACTACATCCATTGCTGACAGTGAGCATCGACAACAGGTTAATATGATTGTATAGCAAGAGCTGCTAATATCTGAAGTATTACAGGAGCTTCAGACCTTAAATCTTCTCAAATGTTAGCAGGGGCATTAACTATTGCAGAGATGAAATCCTGGCCCCACTGACGTCTATGGTAGCTTTTGCCATTGATTTCAATGGGGCCAGCATTTCACCCAAGGTCTTATCAGATAAAAGCAGGATCTAATTTTAACTAATTTGCTTAAGTATTTGCAATTTATGTATATATATTCTATAACTCACCTGAAGTCCAAAACTTGTGTTTATTTTTGGAAACTATTTCATTTCTCTATTAACTAGTTTATAACAATTCCAATTTTTAGACAGCTGTCTACTAGCAGAGAGTGCATCTCCATTAAAATATCACATTTTTAAAAAGTAGTCAATTTATATATCTATTGTACATGTATTTCATATATAGATCCAAGGAACGATATTTAATGATAAAAAGTCACGCACAAGTACATTGGTCTACCCAGATACTTATAATGAACCCATTACGATAGCACCTAAGCGAGGATTAGAAAATCCATTTGCAAGTGTAAAGCTTTTCATGGCAAGGGAGAGACCTAAACTAGTTCCTATACAGAATATAAGAACTCTGAAAAACAAATTTCCAGATGTAAAATGATGCAGAGTTATTTGTAGCCCACAAACAACGAAATGCTCAAAGCCACATAGGAGAAAAAAAGACATATTGCCTATTAATTTCAGCAAAAGATTTGTCTACATCCCTGAAATGGCTTTGAATATCTCAGCTCTAATGTCGAAAGTTGCAAAGTTTTGGCAAAAGAGTGAAATAAGACTAATCAGTTTCACAACTGCTATTCAGAACTCTGAGGTCAAGGGGGAAATGAAAAAATTGTCAGTTTCACACAGCTGCTGCTTAGGAAAGCAGCCAGAAGTAACAAAGCACACTGGAATTTTGCCTAGGTAAGAAAAGTCCAAAAATGAAGCTCGCGAGCAACGTAGCAAAGAGCCTACCCCACTGCAGCAGTCGGGAGGCTCTGGAGAGGCTAAGGGTATGTCTACACTGGACATGTTACAGCAGTATAGCTGCAGCTGTGCTGCTGCAGTGTAGACAAATATTACAGAGATGGAAGAGGTTTTTCCATTGCTGTAGTAAACCCAACTCTGAGGAGCAGTAGTTAGGTTGACAGAAGAATTCTTGTCAACCTAGCAGTTTCTACACCAGGGTTTAAGTCATCTTAATTACATTGCACAGGGAATTAAATTTTTCACAGCTCTGAAAGATGTAGTTAAGCTGACCTAACTCTGTAGCATAGACAATCCCTAATAGGCAAAGCTGCCAGAGGAAGACTGTAATGAAAATTCTGGCCTAGTAGCCAGAAACTGATCTAAAAAAACAAAATCAAATTCCTGAGCAGGGCCCAAAGGGAATGCCTTGGTAGAAATTTCAACATCTTACCCCTTCCTAGTAGCAGCAAGAGATTGTGTTTCTAACCAGATTGTTGATTCTAGGTCTTGCTACTGGAGCTCCCATCTTGTCCTTTATATCCTTATCTGGCTAGGAAGTTATGACCTTCAGCCAGTAAGCAGCTGGTAAAATTTTCTACACAGTGGGCGTGTTCCAAAACACTTAGTTGCAAAGGCTTAGAACAGAAGGCTGCTGCTTTGGTTGAAGTCATTATGGAGGTAATTTCAAGTTGCATACATTGAACGCTTCAGTGATGCACAAAAATTAAGCGCTTTTTAATAAGAGCATGAAACAAGCTCTAATGGGCAACGTTTCTTTGGTTTTTGTAGCTCGGTTAGTGTGGCAAAGCCTGTATCATTCACTGGCAGGAAAACTTCTACTCTACAGCTAGTTGCTTTACAGTTTAACTGTTAATATCCTATGACATGCAGCCACCGAACTTCAGGGTTCTCCTAAGCTAAATAGGATCAGGCCTGGTCCATACTTGGATGGAAGGTCTCCAAAGAAAGACTTAAGTATGAGGAAATGGTTTGCTCCAATAGGTGCCGTTCTTCCCTATGAACCCAAGATGCAAAGGAACAAATTGATTTTCATTAGAATACAGAAAAAGACCTTAACAGCTCATGGTCGTTAGACAATACCATTGGAGAAACTACTGTATAATGACACGAGCACATTCCCTCCCAGCTATGGCTGCATTTCACTGGCAGCATCCTTATCAATATAATTTTAAGTGCTAAGACTCTTTTTAGGGTAAAGACATCACGTGTACACACCCTAACTAAACTACACGCTGTACCCCTTTCTTTAGCCACGAGGACTGTCAGATGAAGGCTGTTACTATCCTTTTTCATCATCAACCTCCGCCTGACTGGTAACCCATGCAATATGCGTGTCAGTTCGAGGCCCAGTCTCCCGCTGTTAGCACCGCTCAGCTGGCTGGGCTCAGGCTCAGCTCACAGTATGAGAGCTAAAGCCACTCATCTCCTCTCGCCGACGGGACTACAGAGGCAAGCGCTGAGGACTCGCTGCCCGTGGGCGAGTCGGCCCCAGCGGCTCGTGACGCGGCTGGTAGCAGCGCTAACCGTACTACAGCGGGCGATACTCAGGGCCAGGGCAGGCAGCGCACACGGTAACACAGCGGGGCGCTGCTTCGTCACCCGGCAGGGCTCTGGCTTGGCTAGGAGGCCCCCGCACTGCGGCTGGGCTCGGCTGAGGGAGAGCGCTGCCAACCTCAGCCTCTCCCCACGGGAGCGGGACGGCTGTGGCTCCCCAGGCCTCGGAAACTCAGTCGGGAGCAGGAAGCTGCGCGGCCTCGCCCACCTCCCCCAGTCGCTGCTACCGGCGCGGCCTCCCGGGCCCGCCCCCCTCACCTGCCGCACGTTGCTGGTCTCGGATACCGCAAACTCCTCCTTCTCTTTGGGGGTTTTCACGGTGACTTTGATGATCCGCGGCTCCGAGGAGGCGGCGCCTCCCGGGGTGGGGGAGTCCGGGGGGCTGCGGGCCCCGGGGGGGTTCTCTCCGCTCTCGGCCATGGCGGGGGAGGGGGCCGCTTACTCGAGGTCTCTCTCGCTCTCGCCGCGCGGGCACGCTACGTAAACCCGGCCCCTCACCGCCGCTGCCTCTCGCGCGCCGACACCGGGAAACACTCGCAACACTCACTCCCGGAGACTTAAACGGAAACAACCCATCTCAGGCGCGGCGCGCACTGATGACGTTGCGAATGAGGGAAGTTACTAGAAAGGGATGTTGTCTGGCCTGGCGTGGAGCACACAGGTCAGCCTAGCGCGCATGTGCAACGGGTGTTGCGCAGTATCGACTTGCTGTCAGTGCGCAAGTATAATACCGACCGAAGGCTCTAGCTTAGCCGCCATGAGACTCCTTCCGGTTTGCATGCATAACCAGTGCGCCTGCGCATGTCACCTGACCGGCTAGAGCGATGGTGCGTGCGCTTTGCCTAGTGCGCATGTGCGGCCTTTTGCCTTCCGCTGGAGCGTCTGAGAGCGAGTCCTCGGTAGTTCCCGACCGTCTTGGTTCGAACCCAGGAGAGTCCCCCCGTTCCTAGTGCTCCGCTGTCACCGGGTGGGGACGGAGGGACCCTGGTGGCCGCAGGCCACTCCCAGCGCAGCACGTGCAGTGTTCACGGTGCCCAGGACTGACTTGTTCATTGCTGAGGCTTCTGAAGCAGCCAGGCGACCTAGTTTCACTCTGCAACTTGCATAGTGCACAGCAAGGGGCCACATGATAGCTGCGCTCCAGGCCGTGTGGGTAGACCTCATACCCGACTAGGGCACAAGTAAGGTTAAGCACCAAGTACAGCCCACCCGCCCCAATGAGTGAAAATCTGCGTCCCCTTTACGTAGAGGAGCTAGGTCATGGTGTCATGCATCTCACCTCACACATGCATGTTGCAGCTTTGTCACAGCACCCGCCCCATTCCCTGTCATAACTGGTACATTGTCTGGGGTGCGTGACAGCCAGGGTCTCATAGCCTAGGGGGTGGACGTAGTGCTCTTTTCATCCCAGCTCCCACTGCCATAGATCAGTCATTTTCAACTATTTTTCATTTGCAAACCCCTAATAAATTTCAAATGGAGGGAAATCTTAGACAGTCTGTGGACCCCCCAGTTGAAAACCACTGCTCTGTCATAACTACCACCTTTCGCAGAGCCTTTAGATATAATCTGTGGACCTCCAGGGTCCATGGACCACAGATTGAAAACCATTGTTCTAGTGATACGTGAGAGGTTGCGAAAGATCCAGACGGATCTGCTTAGTATAGAGCGCAGGTATACAATCTAGCACACTCAATGTCATATCTACTTTGCCACAGTGCTTTCCAGAACACCTGCCAAGTTATCTGCTTGGTTATGCTGTCTGTAACCTTTAGACTTCACGCTGCTCCTAACCCCAGGAATAGAATCCTAGGAAATTGTTACCCACCATTGTATTGCTGTCTCATAGGCATAAACAGCTGTATAACCCATTGGTAAAGGTGGTCACATCCCCTCTTCCAGTTGGCCTGTATACAATATAATACCCTAGTTTCCCTGTTACCCCTACTGGAAGAGATGTGTAACGTATAGATGAAGATTCTGGGTTAAAATCTTGTTAATGACCCAAGTAGAGCTGTCAGTCAGCACAATTTGCGGGATGGCAAAACTAGACAAATAGTATGGCAGGATTATGGAATTTACATCACTACACTCCCACAAATTAGTCACATACCCAGAAAAAGATCAGAGTGAAGGGCAAATCCTGTTCCCTGCCTCTGCTACTCCTGTGGTGTCTTGCCAGCAAAATTGGTGCAGGCCTGCATAACAGCAGAATTACAGGGTGCTTGTTCCTTGTGTGGTATGGAATGGCAGTGACCCCCTATGCTCTAATGCAAAGGAACAGGATAAGAGGAGGATCTGCTGCTATATAGGAATTTCTGCACACATTTAAAGTGTGCTAAAGCCAGAGGATTAATGCAGTCCCAGCTCCCCAACCACTCCAAGGCTGGCAGTGAGGATTCCTTCACCCTCTTCCTTGTGGGGATTTCCTTAGAGCGCAACTACTTTGTCCACTCAGCTGCCAATCCTGGAATCTTTACTCAGGATCCTCTGTTACAAACATTCACCATTTTAAAAGGCTGCAGAACTATAACAGAAGCATCCACAGCAATACCATTGTTAAGGTATAGGAGGAATTGTGTGGTAACATAGCTATAGCACTTCCTCTGTTACCAGTCTCTGAAAAGAAAGCAAGCAGGTCTGTTTAGGCAGACTGTGCTAGGAAATACGTAGTAAAGGCAGTGAACTGTGCATCCTGGAAACATGGTCAGAAGGAAGAGATGTGGATCTCCACCCAAGAGAGGCAACGGCAAGGGAGCTGACAGCCTGAGAATGGGTGCCCTTGCTGGAGCGTGGGGGTGAAGGGTGGAAATACAGATGCCGTTCGCTCCAAATTGTAACAATTCCAGCAGTCTTGAAACAGCATTTCATACAGAAATCAAGCATCAGATTGGGGAGCAGAATTTCATTTGCAGTCCACAGGTTAAAGATATACGAGTTGAGGTAACCCAGGAACTAGTCTATGTTTTACATATATTTGAATCCCAGCTACAAAGTGTTTGTACAATTGGAGGTGTCACAAAATAACGTATTCTTACAAATATTAAGAATTACACAATTCCACATTGTTTGGAACAGCCCTTTTATACATTTTCCATTTGAATGAAGCAGATCACTAATTCCTTGATTCAATGAGAACATTTAAGAAAATGGGAACAAGTAATTTACTGCAGCCTCATTGTGGAGAATGACTTACTAATGCACTAGAGAGGGTCCTCATCATAGAATTAGTCAAGTGTGTGGGAAAAGTTTGTCAAGAAATTAAGGTTTCTTGATCCATCTACTCCTTTCAGTCCAGATGATAAGGAAGAGTCAGTTTGTCGAGTTTCAACATCTTTCTTTTCTTGCCATTTTCTCAGGAGACAAGAAAACAAATGTATTTGTTCAGAGACATTAAACTACACTGGCGTGAACCCATTTCACACCTTTGCAGCATATGAGAACCAGAAAGCGAAACTAACCGTAAACACAGGATTTTTACAACTGTTCTAGTTTCTGTCCCCTACAAGCTAGGTATGCACTGTAGCCAGGAGGTATAATTCCCAAGTTGGGTAAATGTACACACACTAGCTTTGCTCAAGCTGACATGCTAAAAATAGTAAGGCGGTCATGGCAGCACTGTCTAGCCTTCTGAGCACATAACCAGGATCTCAAAACAGGATTGTATTTGGGTGGCAAGTGAGAGCTGTTGTGGCACATTGCTATTTTTAGTATGTCAGATAGAGGAGAGCTAGCATGTGTATATCTACCCAAACTGAGAATTACACCTCCCAGATGCAGTATAGATATTAGTAAGGGGAAGTAGATTTTTTTTTTTTAATTTAAGAGTATCTTGACGATGTTCTTTCAACTCGCACTCCCCTTCTCCACTTTGCTCTTTTCCTTCTTGCCCTGCCCCTCACCTGCTCCTTGTCCTTTCCCTTTTCTCCCTTTCTCAGCTAGTTTTGCTGCAATTTTTGACTACAAGTGTTTGTGCAAAGATTTTAAATAGTTTTTGTTAATAAATAAAACAATATATTAAAATCAGTTTAACAAGATACAGTGTTTGAACTATGTTAGGATATTGCTGCTCTTTGGTTGCACTGGTAAATGCCAGGTTGATGGTCGAGTATTCCAGCCACCAAACAAGCAGTGATACACTCCCTAAAGTGTCCTGTCTGTGTTTATAAAATAGCTAACAATTAGGAGAAAAGGAATTTTTAAAATTGTATATAAAATGCATTACATCGCTTATAAATAGTCCCAAAGGAAAACAAAACATAACTAAAAATTACTTCTTCTAACTGATTTTAATTAAAAGCATTTTTCAGATTTATGTCTCAGGTAGCAAGTGTTTTACCCATTTCTTCACCTGCTCCTTTTCCTTTTCTGTCTTTCCCTTTCTGATTAAGACTTTTGAACTTAAATTTAATTTTAAAGTTGAATCAGAAGTTCTAAACTATGTTAAATTCTCAGTGCTGCCTAGTAAATTATAGGTATATTCAGAATTACACCAGTTTAACTTTAAATCAGTTTGAAAGCCAGTTTAGTTGAACAGATACAAACTCCTGTGTAGACACTCTGAATTCAATTTAAGTAGTGTTAAATTTCAACAAAACCCTTTAAAGTAAGAGTGGAAGGTGTGACTTATATTTCTACACATAAGGAGCAAAATATATCCAGCCAGGTCAGTCCTCCCTTACTGATCTAAATTACCATAGGAACTGCAAAGTCTGCAACTGTTGTGTTAATGCACATTCTTGATAGGATGCTCGACTTTTATGTTAACTGATTACTTCACTTGTTATTAATTACTCCAGGACCAGTTGGCTTTTTCCTCACACAACAGTCCTGTGCAACCACTGATTTCAAAGGGGCTTTGAGTTTCAAATTGAAGTCAAGCTTGCAAAGAATATATATGTGTATAGGACCCCACCAGTGCAGTAGCTGAGTAATTCCTAAACAATGAACTTGTCCTTGCAACACCCCTGTGAGGTAGGGAAGTATCTTCCTGAGCTACGGAGATGAAGTGACTTGCACAAGATTGGAGTTGGGAGCTAAACCCAGACCAGAGTCCCAGTCCAGTGCTTTAGGTCCCTAGCTCCTATTGAAAAGGCAATGGGAGTTAGGCACCTGTGATTTATATCTTTGAAAATCTCTCATGTAACGACCCAGTCTGTTTACAGAGTTTAAATCAATAAGCATTTACAGCTACAAGCTGTAGTTGTGCATGTTTGGGGAAAGGAAATGAGGAGTATTTCATGGCACTAGAATAAGTTAATATTAATGGAGATTTGGTCCCATTGTGATGCAGAGCCCTGGTTATACTCCAACATGTTGGTCTTACTAAAGGCTTGGTTTAGGTACTGTAAAATCAAATATTTAATATGCTTTTTTATTGAAAATAAACTTTCAGCAGCCATGTTCTTGGTTTCAATAAGAGTCTCTCACTGACATATTTACAGACAGAGATGAATAGTATTATGGAGACACTTTCCCCAGGGCACTTGTATTCTAACAAGAGCTAAACAATATTGATAATTCAATGGCAAAAAAAAAAAAATACATTAATGTGGAGTTAAGGTTGCTTGGTGGTATGTTGTTCCTCTTGCAGAATGCTGAATTGATCAAAACTCAAACTTCTGAAAACCAGGAAATGCAGTTAAGGTTACCTATGCAAACTTAACTTTGCCCTCTTTCAGCAATGCCCCAATACGCTCCATTGACACACATGCCTTTACCCTGCCAACCCTAGAGTTGCTGAAATGTACGAGCTATTCACCTTTTACAACCATTCACTCTCCCCCACAGGATTCCATCTAACATTATTAAGGGACGCAAACAAAAAATCCAAGACTACAGTAACGTGAACTAGAAACCTTTTAGTTCGTGCCCACAGTGTCCACATGGGGAAGTTATAGCACAGTACTTCGGTGCAAACTGCTATCCATATCCCTGTAGTCTGAACATAACCCTCAGTCATTACTACCTCTGTCTCAGTTTTACAGTACAAGGCAGCAGAAGAAAACCAAGGGGGGCTGTAACTTGAGAAGCCCTCAGCCGAATGATCCCAAATTTGGATCACTAATGCTACTCCCGCACTCTTATGGGGCACATCAAATTTCAAAGCAATTGGATTAACTGTTCAAAGTTTAGAGAACTTACAAGAGTAGAGATTTACAACATATAAAATGGCAGGAATGGAAACTCTCTAGTCACCTTTCTGTATTGGGGCATGCACAGTGTAAAATTGTACATTTTCTTACATACCATTCTGGGTCACCCAAAGATTTAGCGAGTGCCAAGCACTATCTTGGATAAAACTTGACAGACAATTTTCACCCTAGCTCATCGATCATTTGATCACTAGCTTTGGGCAAAAAACCTACCTAGAAACCTTTTTTAAAATGCCTTTTTATTTTCTGGGGCTTATATCTGTGGAAATCATGTCTCAAACAACTCCAAATTTGGGTCACTAATCCTATACTGCATCCTTCTAAAACACATTTAATTTCAAAAGAAATCCAACTAAGCTTGTCAATTTTAGAGGAATTAGAAATGTTGATCTTTAAATAGATGTAATGATGCAACCTATTCTAAAAAAGCAAGAATTTAGACACACAAATGAAAGAGTAAATTTTATTAACTGATGAAAAACTAATTATGGCATTAACAGCAACAATGTTTGAGCTCTGCTGAAACAGTTCTCTACTTTTTTTCTTTAAACTAACAAAGTGCAACAAATTAACTATTTAGAATGTCAGTCAAACTAGTAATTGTTAGCTTCTTTCCAAAAAACTGCATAGCTTTGCAGTGTACAACAAATATATACATTTCTGCAAAACCCTGAAGCACAAGATTTGATTTTTTGCTTTCAACTTGATGGCAAGTATAATCACCTGCATTGGTCAGATTCGGAGTTTCTTTTCCCTTTTCTCCCACCCTGTAGAGGAAAAGTGAAATAGTAAACTAAAAAATACATTTGACATATTTGAATATTTAGTAAGAGATACATACGGGTATAAAGACATGCACGTCAGTTAAGCCAATTATTTTTGGATAGTTTAAATCTTGAATTGTATAGCATTTCACATACATAACTGAACCCTTATTATCTGAGCACCAACTGTGCTGTACAAAATAGATGAAGATAGTTCTTGCCTCAGGGAACTCACAAATGAAGAGAAAGATTGAGACAACACATCTGATCAAAGCAAAGAATATTAAAAACACTTTTGGTAGAATTATTGAAAGGATTCACAGACAAAGTGTGTTTTAAGGCAATACTCAAATTAAGAGGTGGTATGCAGTGTGGGGCACAGGTCACTGCTGGTGTGAACTAAAGTAAATGGTGGAGGCTTGGTAACACAGTCTTTAAATCAAGAACTGAGGACTTCAATTAACTCAGCCAGAGGTTATGGGCCTATTATGGGAGAGGCTGGATGACGTTCTGTGGCCTACAATGTACAAGAGGTCAGACTAGAGCAGAGGTGGGCAAACTATGGCCCGCGGGACCCTCCTGGCCGGCCCCCATAGCTCCTGCCCCGGGAGGCTCACCCCCAGCCCCTCCCCTGATGTTCCCCCTCCCCCGCAGTTTCAGCTCACTCCGCCGCTGGCACAATGCTCTGGGTGGTGGGGCTGCGAGCTCCAGGGGCAGCGTAGCCGCAGAGCTGGGGCTTGACCTGGTGCTCTGTGCTGCGTGGTGGCATGGCTGGCCCCAGCCAGGCGGCACGGCTGCCTGTCCTGGTGCTCTAGGCGGCATGGCTGTAACGCCGCCAGCCACCAGTGCTCCAGGCAGCGCAGTAAGGTGACAGGGAGCAGGGGGGATTGGATAGAGGGCAGGGGAGTTCGGGGTGGTGGTCAGAGGTGTGGATAGGGGTCAGGGCAGTCAGAGGGCGGGGAACAGGGGGGTTGAATGGGGGCAGAGGTTTCCAAGGGGGCAGTCAAGAAGGAGAGGGGGGGTTGGATGGGGTGGCGGGGGGCAGTCAGGGGCAGGGGTTCTGGGGGCGGTCAGGGGACAGGGAGAAGGGATGGTTGGATGGGGCAAGGGTCCCCGGGGGGGCAGTCAGGAATGAGAGGAGGGATTGCATGGGGCAGCGGGGGGCAGTCAGGGGCAGGGGTTCCAGGGATGGTCAGGGAGAAGGGGTGGCTGGATGGGGCAGGAGTCCCGGGGGGGCCATCAGAGGGCGAGAAGCAGGAGGGGTCAGATAGGGGCGGGGCCTGGCTGTTTGGGGAGGCACAGCCTCCACTAACTGGTCCTCCATAGAAGTTTGGAAACCTGATGCGGCCCACAGGCCAAAAAGTTTGCCCGCCCCTGGATTAGAGGATCCTGATGCTCTCTTCTGGCCATAAAATTTAAGAGTCTTTTGGTTCACAAATATGAGAGGGAGCTCATACAGGTAAGGGAGGTCATGGAAAACAGTGCAAAGACAAAACTAGGAGAAGGGGTCCTTTGATGGACAACCTAAGAGAATTATAGGAAGGAATAAAAGTAGAAATGGTGATGATGTAATTGTGCTGTGTCCTTAAACAGAGGACAAGCTTGAACTTTGCACAAAGAGGCAGCAAAGGGGATTAAATGAGGAAGGAGATAATAGGAGTGGAGGAAAGGGAAAATTTTAAAAGCAGAATTTGAATAGACAGGGAGGGAAGAGAAGAGGGCACTACAATAATCAAGACAAAGATGAGGATTTTTGTAGGAATAAAAGATGGATTTTGGAGATCTTGAAGAAATGAAAGAAATTAGCAACAGCATGGATATTAGAGAAAAGTTAAATGCAGCAGTAAAGTTGTAAGTCTGAGTGACAGGGAATATGATGGAGTTTGATGGTAATAGGAGGGTTTGTTTTTGTTTTGCTTGATTGGTTTTTAAGGTTAGTGGTGTGGCATGCTGGATGTTAAGATACAGCTGGAAGTGCGAGAGTGAACAGAGTGAGATGTCAAGGTGTGCATGTACACATTTGGGAACTATTACTGTAAAAATAATTTATGCTTTAAGAGTGGATGAGATCACTCCTGGGAAATGCACAGGGAAAAGCAGGTGAAATTGAGGATAGAGAATCGTGGAATATCAGCGAGGGAAGATGAAGCAATGAGAAAGGTTAAATCTGTTGCTTTGTCAGAAAGAGTAATTAGATTAGAATGCAATGAGGTATTGTCGTGGGATGAACATGCAGTACTCCAGCATAAACAAACAACAACAGGTTATAGCTCGAAACAAGAGAGCTTACTGTTTACACCTAAGTCTATGCAGCTACTTGAAAACTTTCTATTTTAACTTACAACTGATTAGCTTTCCCTATAACTAAGGATATGATTTAGTCACGGAAGTCATAGATTCCATGATTTTAACAAACCTTCGGGACTCCTTCAGCTTCAGTCCCCTGGGTGATCAGCCCTCTCACTCCCCCGGTTATTTTTAGTAAAAGTCACAGGCAGGATCTGGGCTTCTGTTAATTTTTGTTTATTGACTGTGACCTGTCCGTGACTTTTACTAAAAATAACTGACAAAATCTTAAGCTTACCTATAACTGAAGCAATATTTTCTTTCAGCATTGTTTTAAGTCTTTTTTCAAGGAAATACTTACCATACAGAAACAAGCATAGCATCTTATTGCTGTGAAATCAAATAATTTCACTATTTTGAAGATGCTCATAATTGAATAAGTATAAAAGCATGTAAGTGTGAAAATTCAGCTTACATTAAAACAATGTCAAACATTTTTTCCATGTCTTGTATTTCGCTACCAAATTTTGCTCTATTGCTTAGCCAGATCTATTGCTTAAAAAACACAGATCAGTAAATGCACTCTTCTACATATTAAAAGCAAAATGAAAATCTATTTCATTTATCTCATTTGAAAGGTTTGCCACGGGTGGGAGAAAAAGCCAATAATCAATCTACTAAGACTTGCACTTGGCTTCAGGTTATCTGTCCCAGATAACAAGAAAAATATACAGTAACTCCTCACTTAAAAGTCGTCCGGTTAACGTTGTTGCGTTGTTATGTTGCTGATCAATTAGGGAACATGCTCGTTTAAAGTTGTGCAATGCTCCCTTCTAGCATCATTTGGCAGCCGCCTGCTTTGTCCACTGCTTGCAGGCAGAGCAGCCCGTTTTCGAACCAGGGTGGACACAGGAGAGGGCTCAGGACGGAGGGAGCTTGCTGGCAGCAGCTGCAGTCTCAGCAAGCTAATCTAATTAACAAGGCAAAATGCGCATCTCTCTCTCTCCCACACAGGGTGTGGGTCTCTGTCTGCGATGCTGTCTCCCCTCCCTCCATTCCTGCTGCCTTATAGAGTGTGAGAGTTAATCCTTTAGGGCTCAGCCAATTGCTAGTTCATCATATAGCAGTAAGGCATTCCTGGGAAATATCCCACCCTCTGACTCCTCCACCTCAACCAAGCTTCACAATCATCATCACTGTATACCAGTATTAAATTGCTTGTTTAAAATTTAGAGAGAGAGAGAGAGAGAGAGAGAGAGAGAGAGTGTGTGTGTGTGTCTCTCTCTCTCTCTCTCTCTATTCATTCCCTGGAACCTAACCCCCTCATTTACATTAATTCTTATGGGGAAATTGGATTCGCTTAACATCGTTTTGCTTAAAGTTGCATTTTTCAGGAACATAACTCAACGTTAAGTGAGGAGTTACTCTATAAAAATCAAGTTACTAGTTTAGATGTAGTCTTATATTCAAAATGTTAAGAGTATATAGAAGCAACAAAGTTGTGCAAACTTGTTTACCTGTATAATTCAAGTACACCTCTACCCCAATATAACGCTGTCCTCGGGAGCCAAAAAAATCTTACCGCGTTATAGGTGAAACCGCATTATATCGAACTTGCTTTGATCCACCGGAGTGTGCAGCCCCCGCCCCCCCCCAGAGCGCTGCTTTACTGCGTTATATTCGAATTCATGTTATATCGGGTCGCGTTATATCGGGGTAGAGGTGTACGTTTTGAGGCACAAAATGGAAGACTAAATCCATTCAGCCACTCAAGTAAATGCATAACTATGCTTCATTTTTTGTTACTGTTTTTCTAAAAAGTCCATTATATTTTTAAAATCGCCTAGGTAGTACTAACTTTAGCAAATACACAGATACATTACCTTCAAAGCAACTATTCAAAAGTCAAGATTCTCTTGTATCTACGTTTCCATATACCATTAGAATTATACTAGACATAGGTGAATTTATTTCTAGAGACAATATAAAAATAAATACCTGATATTTTGTTAGTTCTGCTTGTAATAATTTCACTTTAGATCTTTCTTGTTCTAATGCAGCATGAAGTGTAGTCACCTACAACAATTTTTTAAAAGCGTTACAGAATTATCTTAATCTCCCAACACACTCCAAACATTTCTGTTGCAGTTCAACAGCCTAAATATTTTTGTTTATTTTATATAATATATATACACATTAGTGTTGCTGGGAAGAGAAGTAAATATTTACTTTATTCAAGAAAGTGATTATTCTCAAAATGATCAACATTTGATGTACCACACAAAGTACAGTAGTATTCCCTACGTCTCTTAGTTCCCTAGTGCCACTTTATGTGTTTGCCTGAGGAATGTAATATGAAAAGTGAGTTTTCTTTCAGATTTTAGCCATTGCATTATATTTTATTTTATGTCAGTGTACTGTAATTGATGTAATATAATGCAACACAATTGATTCCATTACCTCACTCTTAAGAAGTGATTATCTCAGCATTCATAATTAATGGAAACTGAATTATACTATTTCGTGTCATTCTATGACATTGCATAAATGAACTACTGGATCAAGTTTAAGATTTTAATTAAAAATTACTGCAAAGCTAAAACAAATACAGAAATATCTTGTGTGCTCCCTATACTATGTTCATATAATAAATGTTAATGCTTCACCTTGAAAATCTGCTGACTCTTCTGCAGTAGAAATCTCTGAATGCACAAATGCCATTTAAAAAGGGAGCTGGATCTTATATACTCTATGTCCATTAACACAAAGAATCCAGAGAGAGGGGAATTCTGCACTTATTTCTGTACTTATACCCATTTTCAGTTTGGCTTTGCTGTTTGCCTTCATATACTATTTTTAAAAATATTCACAAGGTTTTTTTTTTATAAAAAACTTACCTGTAAGGTCAACTCATTCTTGATACTCTGAGATTCATCAACCTGTAGAAGTATTTCTGCTTTGTCTTTCACTTAAAAAACAAAACAAGAACATTAGGCTGTCTCTATCCTTACAAGTCTTTATATATAACCGCAGTTGGGGTACTGCTGGATCCATTTTTTTGCTACCCTTAGGATATTTTCTCAGTCATCATTGAAGGCAGGATCAACAATAGAGGTTGCCTGGAGCCAACAATTTATTACCATTTCCAGTAGCAGCAGCCTGTGAATATGGGAAGCTTTTTAGGAAACTTTCACTGCCTGCACCTGTATGGGATCCCACAGACTTCACAGAGACTCACTATAGACCTGCGAGGCTTTCTGGTTATGGATGGAGCTTGAGATTGTAAGCTTTCCAGAGCCATGTCTTAATTCAATCTGAAAACCTTGGCTAAAGTTTTAAATACATAGCAAAATTAAGGTGTGCTGAACCTACACACTTGGTTACTTTCTTTGAAGTTGTGGATAATATAGAATAGTGCTATCATTATAAACCTTTACTGTACATGTGCAAATTGGGATTTTCAAGGCTCAATTCTACCACATTCAAGCTAGTTTTTACCAAAAGACAAAATTAATTTTTCTTCAGTAACTGTTCCATCAAATTAATCTTTCTGCCTCAGCTATTTCAGCAAGAGATCTAGTAAAAGAGGTAACAAGATTATTATTTTATAATAGGACATTGTTTCCACATAGGGTTGCCAATTTTTTACTCGCACAAAACTGAATACCCTTTCCTTGCCCCACCTCTCCTCTGAGGCCCTGTCCCCCGTTCATTCTATCCCCCTCTTCCTGTTGCTCGCTCTCCCCACCATAACTCACTCACTCATTTTCACTGGGCTGGCTCAGGGGGTTGGGATGAGGGCTCCAGCTGGGGGTGCAGCCAGAAAAGAGGCGTTCAGAGTGCAGGAGAGGGCTCCAGGCTGAGGCAGACGGTTGGGATGCAGGAGGGGTAAGTGCTCTGGCTGGGGGTGTGGGCTCTGGGGTGGGGCCAGGGATGTGGGCTTTGGGATACAGGAGGGGACTCCGGGCTAAGGATGGAGCCGAGGGGTTCGAAGCATGGGAGAGGGCTCTGGGCTGGGGTGTGGGTTATTGGGTGGGACCAGAAATGGAGGGGTTCAGGGTGCGGGGGGGGGGACCTCCGGGATGGGGCAAGGTGTGTGAAAGTTCCGTCTGAGGGTGAAGACTCTGGGGTGGGGCTGGGGATGAGGGATTTGGGGTGTAGGAGGATGCTCCGGGCTGGGACCAAAGGATTCAGAGGGCGGGAGGGGGGTCAGGGCCAGGGTCAGGGTCAGGGGTTGGGACACGAGAAGGGGTCAGGGGTGCAGGCTCTGGGCGGCGCTTACTTCAAGCAGCTCCTGGAAGCAGCAGCAGCATGTCTCTTCCTCCAGCTCCTACGTGGAGGTGCGGCCAGGCAGCTCTGCGCGCAGCCCCATCTGCAGGCACCGCCCCCACAGCTCCCATTGGCTGTGGTTCCCGGCCAATGAAAGCTGCAGAGCCGATGCTTGGGGTGGGGGCATCATGTGGCCGCCTCTACATGTAGGAGCTGGAGGGGAGACATGCTGCTCCTTCCGGGAGCCGTGCGGAGCCACAGCAGACAGAGAGCCTGCCTTAGCCCTGCTGCACCACCGACCAGACTTTTAACGGCCCGGTCAGCAGTGCTGACCGGAGCCCCCAAGGTCCCTTTTCGACCGGGCATTCCGGTTGAAAAACAGACACCTGGCAACCTTGTTTCCACACTCCTCCAAAATTGGCTGAATCAATACTTTTTTCACCAAAAATATTTCACCCTGACCTAGACACCAGAAATTTTCAGTAAATTATGAGTGACTAAGAATTGGGGGTTGGAATGGAAATACTTGGGCAACTTTAACCATAGTGTCACTAGTGAGCCTGTTATAGTGTAGCATCCCCAATACTGGTAAAATTACAAAATTTCTTCTGAAAGTTACCCTTCTCTCTCACATTGTTTTACAATGTGTGATACGCTAAAATATAGTTTACATACTGCACCTGATGTCATGGAAACAACTTGAACATGCATGACCCAGCAGTATTAAAAAGTCTAACACAATCACATGATTCTTATATTCATGTTAGAAGGTTGCTTATAAAGACAATTTTACTGAAATAGCAACTAATGAAATTGAATACTAGTCACTCAGACTGAAAATGAATTATCAGAAGTTCCTAGTAAAGGAAATTGTCAGATTAAATAATTCCACTATTACAATTTACAGTTGCCACTCATTACTCTTATCAATTTATCTTTAAAAACTGTTTTTCAAAGTCATTTAAGTAAATTTTTAAAATAAACTTTGTACACTTCAAAATTAACATCTTAGAGAATAAACTTTACTTACTTTCACCTTCCTGTAGCATTTTCAACAGCTGTGCATTTCTTGCTTTTACTTCTTTATACTTCACCTAATATTAAGAGATTTAAATAAAATCACCTATTACTATATGACAAAAGGGACATTCTTTAAATTGGTGTTTAAAAATAACAAACATCAAATTTGAAAGCAGTGATTTTACTGGTAATTTAAGAAGCACAAGGGTTCTAGGCTCATCTATTTAAATACATAAGAGTCAAGGATGAGAGAACATAGGAGAAGTAGTTTAAACAAATTAGAGGCCAAAGTCAAAGGAGCTCAAGCAGGCACTGGCACTACAGCAGATTCAAAATCAACTACACATGGTGTGAATGGAGAAAGAGAAAAAAGAACTGCTAAACAGAGAAACAGAACTGCTGGAAGATTTTAGCTCCATGTCTGACAGGGGTTTTGTGGGTTCTCTGAAAAAAATGAAGGCTACATGAAAGAACTGTAATGCCAAAAGAAGTGACATATCATTTATACTATGGTGGTAGCCAAAGAGCACAATTAGGACTGAGTCCTCATTGCCTTAGGTGCTATAGGACACATAGGAAGACATGATCACTGGCCCCAAAGACCTTACAGTCAAGGAAATTCTCTTTTGGAATCTTCATCTTTCCGTTTTTCTATTCAGGAAACGGACCTTACTGATCTCTCCTGTCCATCTGATGCCTAAATTGCCTCTTCTAAGGTAGCACTTCTCATGACTGGTCACTGGTGCCAATTCTGGCAGTTTGGTTTCTGTGTCTTTTCTTAATTCTACACCCATTTTATATTTTCCTCGTTCTCTTTTCTCCCCATTTCGGTGTCCCTATATTGCTCTCTGGCCTTGAAGAAAAAATAATTTTTATAAGATATCTTGAACCTGGTGGCAAGCTACCATGCTCCACTTACACACCAATCTTGTCCCTCATGTTAACTTCATAATGTTCCATACAACAAGGTCAGCTGGTTTATAAACAGAGAAGGAACACTGGGCTAATTAATGGGATGTTGATTCAATTGCATGGGAGCAGCATGAAGAACAGCAAATGCCAAAATTGAAAAGGGGTGGGTAGATAATTCTACAGTAGAGTACCTTCAACATTTCCAAGAAAGTATACTGGAATGCCACACCATCCCTACTACAGCCATGCTTTAAAGCAATATTATAGACCCAAAGGCCAATAAAAGTGAATTTAATTGTCATAGTAATGAATTCTTCTAGACTTACAGCTAGCTAAAGCTTTCTATGCCCTTCAATGCCCAATAAGCATACAAGACTATCAAGTAGAAACTCTTAACACATTACATCATGTGAAATGAAGCACTTAACAAGAATTCTTGTGCACTGCATTATTCTGCCAACTGTTTTCTAGGAGCAATATCAAATAGAAATGGTTTTCCATTTCAATTAATTTCATCTGTGAGCCCAAACTTTGCACATGACAGCAGCTGTTAACCAAAACACTTGTTTCCTGTTTTGTAGCAGGTTGAAATCATTTTCTAATCAGAACTTAGCTGAAATGTTGAATGTCACTATTGTCAACAATTTCATGCTGTTTCTACAGAGTTCAACTGTTTGGTACCCAAGGCTAAATTATGCAGCTTACATATCTAGCAATCTGTTTTTATTTACATAAACTATTCCTCCTTGTATTCCTGTTCACCACTCCCAAAGAAGGATGAACAAAATTTGGTTTAATGTGACCAATAAGAAGTTGGTCCTGGTGCTTTAGTGCATTTACCAGAGCCTTTTGACATAATGGCAATTTCTCATAAAAGTTCCAACCTTGTTGCTTTGTATTCATTTTCAAGCTGTCAGCTAGAGTTGGGACAGATATTAACATGGTGTTCCAGGGCAGCAATTCCAGGAATTTTCCTATCTAATTTAGCATCCAGCAACACCAGAAGATTTGGTAAGGGGTTAACCTTTGTACTGAATGTTGTTTTGAAATCTTCCTCCTAGGTTCGGAGAAGGGGCATAGTAGATGCAACGCTCCATTTCAATGCTACAGGGCTGCAGCTCTAAATGGTTTCTCTTGTATCTGGAGAAGTATGTACTGGTTTCTTTTTTTAGGCATTTCAGATTGGTCTACAGTCTTGACAGCTAACAAAACGGCAACATCTGGGAAACAAATGGTACTTGGGTACACCAAAACTGATAAATATTTACTCCTTGATGGGTGACCTTCTTACAGTATTCAGTTTATTTTTAGATACCTGTCTTACTTACCAAGAAAGGTCAATCCATCTGGTATTGCAGGAACAACTTTGGAGAAAGATGCTCTGGAAAGGTAATATTTTGGTGGCCAGCACAAAGTTCCCTTTCAGACTAGCCATGTTTTAGCTTATTCAAATGGGTAAAAAAAGAAGTTGGACTTTGTTCAATACTTGGAGACATTATCCACTACATACCTCCCATTGAATAATGATGCTTTTCAGTTGCTGAATTTCTGTATCTTTCTTTTCAAGTTCCAACTTTAATCGTTCTGTTTTTCCATCTTTCAAAACAACCTCCTACAGAAAAATAAGCAATCACATAATTTTACGACTAACTATAAGTTTGCATTAGAATTTCAGTCCTGCAAAAGGCAGAATTCAGCTGCCCTTGACTGTCTCCAAGCAAAGAAAAAAAACAAAACACTATTAGCCTGGTTGCTTCAAAGTAGCTCTTGTGCAAGTGTGTTGGTTTTCCATAGCTGCACAACCATTAAAATATGATATACATAAATCAGTAACATAAGGTTAACAAATACCTGCATGCTTCAAGTATGTTTTGAGGACCAAGCCATAAAACATTTAAAGACTGGGTATCTGGCAGAATCATGTGAAAGAGCTTCTGTAAAATGTTCATTTTAAAAATATAGCTTTAAAAATATTTTCAAAGTTTTTATGGATGGATACACAAGCAGGGTATTTTTTTTAAGCTTTTTCAACTTCAAAAAGGAGCACATTCTGTGGAAGTGCAAGCAAAATGGGAGCAGCTCTCTAAGCCTTGACTACTGGATTTTGTTCTTATTGCTAGAGAACAAGATTCAAGTGTGACAAATTATTTAAGTGTTTTCAAATATTAGTGTACACACTTTAACCCCACCTGATTATACAGAAGCTGTTAGAAAAAACTGCTTGTACCCAGCATATGAGACAACTTTGCCCTTCGTTTTTACAACTGAGGAAGTTCTCGTTTACTAAACCATGCTACAAGATTTTAGGAGCTAGCCAACTTTTTGATGCTTTAGATGTATGAGAGGAAGAGGGGGAATGGAAGTAGTTTTGGGCAAAAGTGTTTTGTATTTTTTTAAAGATTAAAGGTGCTACAAAGAACTGGGAGCGAAAGTACACACAAACCAGATTAAATGCCAATGCTGTTTCAAGTTCACGCTCGAAATGATTGGATCCTGCACACTGTGTTTAGCTGGAGCATATGCAATGCTAACAAAGTCATCTTTTCTCCAAAAAAAGGTTTTGATTAATTCTAATCTTCTTAAAAAAACAAAGAGAATATCAAAAAACATTTTCCCTGCAGGACTATAGCAGGGTTTGTGAAGGTTGTGAACAGTGAAGTCACAACAAGATTATAACCTCAGCTCAGCTCTCTCTCAACTGAGTAGGGAAGGAAAGGATATCAAGTTGGGGGAAAAAAACTAGGATAAACAAGAACACATAATTAAATCTTAAAAGTACAGTCGTAACTAAATTACTTCAGCTTTTAACAGTCAGATCAAAACTAAGCTTGTTCTCTAACATTAAAGTTATATTCTTAAAATACAGCATTTGCTCTCCCTTTTGACTATTTCCTCACTGTAGGGAAGAAATATCTCACTCAATAACATGGAAGTCATAGGAAATATCCCAAATATGGTTTTCTGCAAGGACATTTGGTCACTATTGCAGCAAGGGGCACAGAGGAGAAGTAGTATTTTCTGAAGGAAAAAAAAAATTGCTAGTGTCAGGCTACTACTACAACAATAATAGCCCTAGAAATATCTACAGGTAATCAAAGGACCTGATGACTTATCCATGAGACCTGCAACCAGACTGCAGGGACCAAGGTGTTAGAACTACCACCCCAGGAGCCAATTTTGTAATCCTTCCTTCTCCAAAGATATTTATGCTACCGGAAAGAGGTACAAGAGGAGTGGGTCTTTGTCATTCCTTCCTCTTGACCTTCTCAGAGGAGGAGATTTGGCAGTCCCATTTCAGTTGTTTGCATTTTGTTTTTTCTTAAGCGATACACTGACCTATAACATGAACTAGTCAAAAAAGTTATCCATAAATTGTGTTTTCAGCATATAACTGAAGTTGTGAGAGCATAAGCAGTCAGTTTTTTTTTTTTTTTTTGGTAAGAAAAATTACTCCAGAAGCTTCAAATTTTATTTCGATTATCCACCAAGCAAATATTCATTGTGCACTTGAAAATAGCTGCCATTGTACATGCCTGACTATGTTCATGAGATGTACAGTTATCCACTCCATTGTAATCTGTGAGTTGGTCTCTCCTTTTTTCTCTAATAAGTATTTTATGAACATCATCTTCCAGTCTATTGAAGAATCCTCCATCATGCAATAAAGTCTGGGAAGAGCTCAGTTCCTGTCAAGAATTAACTTCATGATTTATCTCCATTTAAATAGAAGTCAATATCCAGCTAAACAATGAAATATAGTTGAGTTTTAAAGAAGTCTGTGTTTAAAGTCACAAAAATGCACAAAATACAGGTATCAGCATTTTCTCCTTTAATATATAGAGACACATCATGAAACAAAATGGAGTACTAAATTTTACCTAGAGCATATTTTACTGCCAACTATAAAACTCTGAAAAATAAGAACATTTCATATAAGTGATATCAGGTGAGAAAAATATTTCCATTGATTTAATACTTTTGTGCAATGCCTACCTAGATTTTTGAATTATAAAGAAATATTTAACATCAAAGTGATTTTTCTACTTAAAAGGGTCATACTAGGAATGTACCACTGCACAATATTTGCCATTAATATTTTCTTATCTACTCTGCTTCTTAATAGGTATTTAGCTTCTTGTACCCTGCCTAGAGAACTTTTAGGGCCAGGCTTTCAAATCTGTCTAAACTGTATCAATAACATTTGCAAGCCTGTAACTGATGGCACAAAACTGGAAAAGGCATGTATAAGTTCTCATTCATGGACTTTTATCTTTGCATTTGCTCACACAGGTTTTATGGACATACTTTAGGCAGCCAATTTGAAAAATTAATTCCTGACTGTGACTTTAGAAAGTGATTAGGCCTCTTTGTTTAAATACTTATTTAATAACTATCTTCTGCATACAAAACCTCATTATTTAAGCTGGTCTTTGGTGTTGTGTTATGTTTATTAATTTAATAAAACTAAGTCTTACCTCGTGTTTTTTAGCAAGGGGATCTGAAAAAGAGAACACAGGAAAAATAAATGTTATTTAAAAAAAAATATATATATACACTACATTGTCTGATTTAATCATACCAAAAACTATCAAAGTGAGATAATTCAGAAGAGACTGAAAAATCCAGTCTCTCCAGCATTTAGTTCTCCAGCATTAACTCTCATTCTTTTCCCAAAATTACACTAAAGAATTAAAGAGGACTTTCTACACCAGTGGTTTCTACACTCAGACCTCAGTGGTTCAGAAGCCAAATTAGTGATAAACTATTCAAAAGAGCCACAGTAGTGTGAATTAATTGTTTAATTTACTATAGTACTATATTTTATATACACCTCTGATATAACGTGGTCCTCAGGAGCCAAAAAAATCTCACCGTGTTATAGGTGAGGTCGCGTTGTATCAGGGTAGGGAGAGGAACTGCTCCCCGCCTCAACTCACCGCCGCTCTGCCTCCACTTCCTCCCTGAGCGCGCTGCCGCCGCTCTGCTTCTCCCTACCTCCCTTCCAGGCTTGCCGCGCCAATCAGCTGTTTGGCCCAGCAAGCCGGGGAGAGGAAGGGCGGGAAGAAGTGGAGCAGCAGCGGCGCGCTCAGGGGAGGAGGCGGAGATGAGCTGGAGCGGGGAGCGGTTCCTCTGCGCCCCACCTTTTACTTGCTGTGGCCCCCTGCCCCAGCTCACCTCCGCTCCGCCTCTTCCCACGAGTGTGTCGCAGCTCTGCTTCTCCCTCCCTCCCAGGCTTGCTGTGCCAATCAGCTGTTTGGCGCAGCAAACCTGGGAGGGAGGAGAAGTGAAGCTGAGCGGCGTGCTCATGGGAGGAGAAGGAGGCGGCGGAGCGGAGGTGAGCTGGATGAGGGGGGAGCTATTCCTCTGCGCCCCCCCCCATTTGCTGCGGCCCCTCTGCCCCAGCTCACCTCCGCTCCGCCTCCTCCTCCCACGAGCACGCCGCTCAGCTCCGCTTCTCCTCTCTCCCAGTTTTGCCATGCCAAACAGCTGATTGGCGCAGCAAGCCTGGGAGGGAGGGAGAAGAAGCCGAGCTCCGGCACGCTTGTGGGAGGCGGCGGCGGAGGCGGAGCGAAGGTGAGCTGGGGAGAGCCGCAGCAAGTAACGGGCGGGCGCAGAGGAACCACTTGCGGTAACACGAATTTGGATATGATGAGGTAAAGCAGCTCCGTCCCCCGGAGTGCTGCTTTACTGCATTATATCCGAATTTGTGTTATATCGGACTTCATTATAACGGGGTAGAGGTGTATATCATTCTCATAGCAAATAAGTTAACTCAGTGCAAGTTGATAACTTAGTTAATAAAAGTATCCTGATTAATAATTACATCACACAGTGTTTTATTATCATGTGCTTCAAAGAGTCGCAGGAGACACGTTAAAGATCCCCGATTTGCAGCTTGCGAGCCTCAGGGCTTCACTACCGGGGAGATCAATGCTGCTGCAATCGATGCAATGGGTGTTGATTTAGCAACTCCGGTACTCCAGCTCTCCAAGAAGAGTAAGGTAAGTTGACTGGAGAGGGTCTCCCATTGACGCAGTGCAGTGAAGACACCAGGGTAAATCGACCTAAGCTAAGTCGACTCCAGCAACGTGAATAACAAAGTAGCAAAGACAAGCCCTCAGTCTGAGTATCATTGGTCTATGTTGTATTTTAAACCCTATTCCTTAAAATAATGCAACAGAAAGCAGACCTCAATTGTTAAATGCAGTGAGAGTTCATAACTGGCAAGCAACATTTTTGCAATAAACAAACTGCAAACTGTATTTAATTCTTTTCTGGTTTTTATATTGCCTTCATCACCATAGTATCTCAGTGCCTTTCAGTAGCATATTAGGTGACATGACCAACATCTATAATTTGTTCAGACTCTCATCCTTTGCGGGTGTTTTATTGTTTTTGTTTCTTGGTTTGTTTTTAAAATCAACCCACATTTAATAAAATACTGGTAACTTAGATAAGTGCTTAGAATATTTTTTTAGATAGACTTTTGATTTAATAGTACTTTTTCTCTTTCCAGACCCTACCATCGTTTCTCTGCTAAAGGCAGGAGCCACTGCTCTGAAGACAACAGGAACAAACCAGCACCTAAAGAATGTACGAGCTGCTGTGGTAAGCAATATTTCTCCCTCCCTTAACTCTTCCTCCCCTAAAGAGCCAGCTTTGGGTGCAAAGGGCAACTACCACTCTCCTACCGCTGTCTGGGAAGTAGAGGGAACAGCAAGGCAGCAAGTACAACCAAGCTGGGAGTAAAGAGTTTTTCCTCTGGAGTGAGCTTGGACCATTGCCAGATGCTGGTCACTGCAACAGGTTCAGTACTTCTTCACACCCCTGCAGTTGAATACTTCTCTCATTTGCTCCTCTCCTTAGCTAAACTGATTAGTCCACATTAAAAATAATAAGATTCAGGATACATAAAGTTAGATTTAGAGCTATCAGAACACAGTGTTTAGTTTACTTGTTTCTAACACTGTTCAGTGAATATTATATTTAAATATAGTGTTACTGAACTGAGACTTTGGAAATGCAGAGTTTCAGTACAGAGGGTGTTTTGTTATTAAAAGTATATGTCATAGTAATTCCAAAGAATTAAACACTTGGTTTGTAAAGAAATATTTAAACATGCAAATGCATACCTATATTAATGTCAGACTGAAAGTCTTTGAGAGACACTGTGAGAGGTTTGTCTTTTCCCTGCTGGTTCTTTCTTTTCTCTTTCTTATTCACCGACTTTGAGGGAGGTGAAGCATTTTCAGAGTCCTGAAAGGAATAAAACCCCACTGATTGCACTATTTTACTCTAATGAATAAACCAATTAGTGCTCTAAAGCTGAGGTCCCCAAACTGTGGGACATGCCACCTTAGAGGGGTGCAGAGGAACATTCGGGGACATGCAGCAGGCCCAGACCAGCCCCCCTGGGGGGGCAGGGAGGGAGGGCCACCCAGTCCTGTCCCGCCCCCAGCTTTCCTTTGGCCCCACCCCCAGCCATGGTCACGGCTCCCGGACCTGAGCCTGGCTCTATCCCCAGCCTCAGCCTGGCTCCACACTCAGCCGGGGGCCAGCTGCTGACCCCACCGTGGCTTCACTCCCAGCGCCACCCTCGGCCCCTGGCTGCGACTCTGTTCCCGGCCTGAGGCAGAGGCTGGGGGAGGAACCGCACCTGGACGGGGGCTGAGCAGCCAGCCCCCGCCTCTGGCTCCATTTCCAGCCCTGCTCTCAGACCCACCTCCAGCCCCCTTACTCCTGTCCACATCATGCCCCACCCCCACTCCCAGCCCCAGGAGGGTTGGGGGGGCACACGACCCTCAAATGTTTGGGGACCACTGCACTAAAGTTTTGTATTCTTAAGAAAAAATGACAGTACACAAACAAAACTCTTGGTCTAAAACAATTTGGCAGCTTTTGGTAGACATCTTTCTCACTCTGTACTCTGATTAACCTAAAGAAACAACTATGTTCTTTAAACCAGAGTATAGCTAATCACAAACAGTACAGTGAATTGTCAGCCTACTACCCCAACACCTAGATAAAATGTTATCTAAAAATCAATTTGGTATAATATAATCAAAAAGCACTGTAATACAGTAGTGTCACAATCAATTATACTTGCTTTAAAAATAAACATCTGCTTGACATTTACTCTCAATATCCCTAGTCATTCATATAGCAGCAGACCGCCAATATTCTATGACCATGCTCTAGCCAACTGACATTATTGCTTAAATGAAATTAGACAAAGAGGTTTAGAGAGTTCCTTTTAAGCCTGAGGTTCTGTTTCATTAAATGTGCCATTACACTGAAAAGAGTAAAGTGTGATTTGAAGGTTTTACCTAAATAGAAAAAGTAGTTATATAGAAAATAAATAAAGCAGGGGAAAAAAAATAAAACAGGCTCTGATGTTCTATACCAGCTGCTCTCAACTGGGGGTCCACTGCCCCATAACTGGTTTCAGGGGGTCCGCGAAGCAGGTCAGCATTAGACTGGTTGGAGACCAGGGCAGGAAGTTCAGAGCCCCCCAGGACAAAAGTCCGATCCTCCGCCTCCAGCCTGAAGCCTAGAGCGCTCCTCTCACCACCTGTGTCTGAAGCCTGGAGCCATGTCTCTCCCCCACCCCAGAGTTTTTAATAGCATGTTGGGGGGGGGGAGGGAGGCTCAGAAAGAAAGAGGTTTAGAAACCCTGTTCTATACTATGAAACTACAATATAAACAGCTACTAGATTTTAAATTTACTAGCATATACAAAGTTCTCCCAAACTGCTAACGAATTAGCTTCTTTACTTGCAATCTATGCAGATGCCATTTGGACTCAAGAGCAAATCCCCAACAGCTATGCTTAAAGACTAAGTCTTTGCTTGTGTGTACTTAAGCATGCATTTTAAAATGAAGTTAAAATTGGAAGTTAATTTACAATTTAGTTTTAAGAACTTTAACTTAATTGTGGGGATTCCCTTCAAACAAAAAACCTCTGCGAAGTACTAAAGCTGACCCTCTGAGCAAAAAAATGGATGTGTGCCATTTTTGTTTTTTTCTTCTGTATAATTTAAGGTTTTTGTTTTTCTTAAAGTTTCCTACTTGTTTTTCACACTAGAAATTCAGGACTTATCAGCACTTTCTCTCCTGGAACACTATGTACAGCAGGGGTCGGCAACGCTTGGCACGCAGATCGCCAGGGTAAGCCAGTTTTATTTACCTGCTGACGCGGCAGGTTCGGCCAATCGCGGCCCCTACTGGCCGCGGTTTGCCGTCCCGGGCCAATGGGGGCGGCGGGAAGCAGCCGAACCTGCCGCGTTAGCAGGTAAATAAAACTGGCCCGGCCCACCAGGGTGCTTACCCTGGCGAGCCGCATGCCAAATGTTGCCGACCCCTGATGTAGATGACTGGAGAACTAGCAAGACAACAATACAAGTACCAAAGAAGGTAAACCTAACCAGCTGAGAAGGAATTTTTAGTCAGCCTGTTCTAAACTGTTATTATCTATTTAAGTCAAATAACTGAAACAATTGGGAGGAAATATGTTAAAGATTCAACATGCCTACCACTTCAATTGAGACCTAAAAAAGATCCTCCTCCCCTTCAGTTCTATGATCCTCTAAGAAGACCTCTCCAGAGCCCGCACCAAGATCAATAAATAAAACAAAACACACACACGCACGCACACACACACACCCCTATGTGGAACAAGGCTTAGCAGTCTTATTATTTCTAAGGTGAAAACAAATGTCTTTATATATCAAAGAAGCAAAGAGGGTACAAACTCATTTTCCCCCTTGGCAGGTCATCTTTAATATTCTCAAACTGTAATTTGGCCTCAACTCTCAAATTGGTTCTCTCAATTCTTAGTAAATCTTTGGGTATTAAGAAACTAGAGTTAGCTTACATGAAATTTTGTGGAAACCAAATTATTAGTCTCCTTTATCCAGAACTCAATAAAGGTCAAAAACTTGCACAATTTTCAGATCAGGATGAAGCCAGTAAATACCTTTTTGTGCTCTTCATATTCCAGTTTGCTTAGCAGTAATGCCTTTTCAAGATCTGCTTCAAACATTTCAGATGTCAGCTGAAGAAATAAGATTAAGACAAAAACTCATGACAGATTTTTGTTTTTATTAATAAAAAGCAAAACCAGCTTTCAATTGCACACCTTTAAAACTTAATTTTAGCCTATGGAATGTTACAGCAGCTGTCAACATACTCTTGGTAATATGATGAAATGTGCCAGTAAGAATGACTAAATACATTTGTACAACAGTTGTGTATCAACCAATAAGGTATTCTACCAGGTTGTTAAATAAAAGTCTGTGACTGAAATCATGCACTACTTAGTCACTACAGGGAAAGGTAAGTTCTCTCTCTTTTTTTTTTTTTTAATTGCATTTGTTCAAAATGCTTGCTTGTAACTTAGATCTTGAAGTTCTGCCTGCAGAAGCTTGTTGATTTTAAAGCCTAAAATATCAACAAGTAGGACAGGGGAAAGAAGAGCCTCTCAAAAGCATAGAAAAGACCAGGCCAGCTCTGCTGCTCTTAACAAAAAGTAACTTCTGCTGAAGGCAGGGATGGCGAGAGACTCCAGGACATCATCTGTGAAAGTAAAAAAAAAAAGTTTGTCTGGGATGCCATAGGAGGATGATGTGCAGTGCAAGAGTTGTTTCAGAGAAGTGTAAGGGATCAAGAGCTGTCTTAGATTAAGGAGAGATGGAGGGGAGCTTTAGTCTTGATGGAGTTTCTTGGGACGTGGGATAAAAGGGGAATTTAAATTTTATATGTGGGGACTGAAAAGGAAAGAAATAACTAAGAGTTGCTTAGCAAAGAGAGAGGTAACATCTGATTTTATAATGTGGTGGCATGGCAGAAGTGTAGCTGAGTTTTGTTTAGAGCACTATATTAATCTTCATGGCTAAAGGTGAGCCAAAAAAAAAAAAAAAATACACCCAAGCCAATACAAATTTATTGACTGGGGGACACAGATGGGCTCAAGGAAAGCAGAGGTAGGGATTCACCTAGATTCAAGGTATTGGTGGTTGAGAAGGAGGTTGGAAAAACTGCAGTGTGCATACAGCAGTAATATAAACAAACATGCACACCTCAGATGTAACCGATTATAATACATCTCTAAAAATGTAGCAGTTTGTTTGCATCAGATATTATTCCTTTAAATGGTTCCCAAATTATCAGAGCAATCCCCAGTATGATAAATAAGCAAATATCATGTTTCTTAGTTTGTTTTTGTCCGTTCATTCCACTTCTCTTCTCTTCCATCTGTCATTTGTCTGTTCTTTGAGTTGCAAGGATTAATCTTGAAGTCTCTAACTCACGATCTGAGGACTTCAGAAACTCAGCCAGAGATTATGGGTCTATTACAGGAGTGGGTGGATGAGGTTCTGTGGCCTGCAATGTGCAGGATGTCAGACTAGATGATCATGATGGTCTCTTTGGCCTTAAAGTCTATGAGTCTTTGCACATTCTCAGCTCAATTTGATCAAATTAAAAATGGCTCAACTAGCTTTTATAAGTTCTAGTGATACCATATAACTTTCCTGCCTATGATAACCATGCCATTAAAAAACTTACAGGGTTTCATGAGACACAGATTGCTTAAAATACATGGTTTATGAAATCCTCCAAAGATCTTGGTTCTCAACCTATTTACCACTGTGGGATGCATGGCTCACAGCTCTCTGTGTGTTATGTGAGCCTCATCCACACATTATATATACTACCTGTATGGCCCTGAGGATGTCACATGGGTCACAGCTGTGTGCCGACTGGGCCGTGGGATGAGAACCACTGATCTAGACATTCTTTGCAGTCACTCTAATCAGAGGAAACTCCTACAATGAGTTTTGCATGAATAAAGACCAGTGTCCTTAGTTTTACAATAGTGAGCCAAGAGCCTCTCCTTTTGACTTAGGTCCTTGAACACAATCAAATACCCGCTCAACAGGAGGCAAGGACATGAGTGAGACTGCCAGTACGCAGGTATCTGTGTGCTATTACCCCCAAATAATTTATTCATTCTATGGCTACAATTTAGTATCAACTGTACAACAGAATCTGAACCTGAGCAAGAAGGATGTCTACCAAAAAAACAAGGCACAACGATTGCCCTGAAAAATTCAAGTAATGAAAAAAGAAGGAAGGGATGGGGGTCGGAGGGGAGAATAAAGTTATAAAAAGGCAATGTTTAACATGTATGTGGAAGTTAATACTGTAAGTTCCTCAGCAGGGCCGGCTCTAACTTTTTTGCCACCCCAGGCGAAAAAGAAGAGCACCGCCCTGCCGTAAGACACCCCCCCCCCCCCCCCCGGAGTGCCGCGCCGCCGCCCCCCCCTCCCAGCGTCGCACCGGGCTGCTGAAACCCCTCCCTCCCCCCCGAGCGCCGGGTCACCCAAAACCCCCGGAGCACCGGGCCACCGAACCCCCCCAAGCGCCACGCTGGGCCGTCCAAACCCCCGCCCCCATCCGAGCGCCTCATCGGGCCGCCCAAACCCCCACCCCCACTCGAGTGCCTCGCTGGGCCACCCAAACCCTCGGAGCGCCACTGCGGCCAACCCCCTCTCCCCCCAGCACTGCGCCGGGCCGCCCCTCAACCCCCAAGCGCCTTGCCGGGCCGCCCAAACCCCCGCCCCCCTCCCCGAGCGCTGGGCCGGGCCGCCCAACCCCCCCTGCAGCGCTGTGGGGGGAGGGGGGTGGCCGCAGTGGCGCTC